>NC_056003.1:86426690-86698854 GCF_018446385.1 Zingiber officinale
TCGCACTCAAGATCGTCACCGACGCCGGCGCGTCGACTGAGATCCTCGACGGCCTTGCGCATCGATCAGCCCATGCCGATCGGTCCCGCATCACCGAAGCTCACGTAATCGCGCGCTTCGTTTGTTATCCGATCGGTCAGACCGATCAAATACACAGCGGATCACCGATCGGTCCGGTGACCGATCCAGCTTGGTTTTGCCCAAACCAAGTCCCAAGTCTCCCAAACCAACATCCGGTCAACCTTGACCTGTTGGTACATTATGCTTAGCATCCGGTCACTCCCTTGACCTGCTAAGACTCCCTACCAAGTGTTCGGTCAATCCCTTTGACCCACTTGGACTTTCCTCTTTGTGTCAAGTATCCGGTCACTCCCTTGACCTACTTGACCTTCTCAACACTAGATGTCCGATCACCCTTGATCCATCTGGATTTTCCCTTGCCCGGCTTCACTCACCAGGACTTTCACCTAGCTTCACTCACTAGGATTTTCCCCTGCCTGGCTTCACTCACCAGGACTTTCTCCAACTGCCTAGCTTCACTCACCAGGACTTCCACATCCGGTCCAGAGAACGAGCTACCGAGCCCTTTCTGACCACAGTCCGGAGAACAAGCTACCGAGCCCTCTCCGACTTCCACTTGCCAAGTTCCCATACTTGGACTTCTCCGTGCCAAGTCTCCATACTTGGACTTTTCCCGTGCCAAGCTCCCTGCTTGGACTTTTCCGTGCCAAGTCTCCATACTTGGACTTTTCCCGTGCCAAGCTCCCTGCTTGGACTTTTCACCATGCCAAACTCCCTTCAACATACAACTCTTTTGTTCTTGTCAAACATCAAAATACAACTCGAGTCAGGTCAACTCGAGTCGGGTCAACCAGGTCAACCTTGACCTAAGGTTGCACCAACAATCTCCCCCTTTTTGATGTTTGACAATACCTTTAAGTTAGGCTAATCCAATAGCCTCAACTTTCCTCATGCCACTAGGTAATGAAACATAAGTTACAACCTTACATTCTCCTTCTAAGAAGGCAACCTCCTTCTTAGATAATGAAGGCCTAACTTAAACCCTTCATTCTCCCCCTATTGGCACACATCAACAAACTCTCCCCCTGAAGAGTAAGTTATCGTTGTTCACAACTTCACTCGTCGTGATCAACAAACTCTCCCACTAACTCCAATGTTCTTCCTTGAACATTCTCTAGACATTCTTCCCCTTTTTGACACACATCAAAAGGAGTGAATCAAGGTCAAGAGTTTCTTCCTAATGAAAGTCTCATACCTTTCATTGAAACTCTTAATTTTCCCCTTGAAACTAAATTCAACAATCAACTTAGTGATAATCCCACATCACTCAAGTCTTTAGGAGTAAAAACTCTCCCTAAAAGTCAACTCCCCCTTGACTAATAGATAAAACTCCCCCTAAAGGTCAACTCCCCCTTGACTATTGCACCAACAATGTCTTGGAGAGTTTCAAACCTTTAGAAACCCGAAACTCAACTCCCACAGCTGAAATTTCAGACCACAGTCGAAATTCAGCAAATTCAGCACGCCTGATCGGTCACCGGACCGATCAAAATCCCTCTGGATCGGTCCCCAGACCGATCCAGCCTTCCCTGGATCGGTCCAGTGACCGATCAAGCCTTGGACAGACTCGAGTTCTGATTTCCTTCTCCCGAAATTCAGAAACTCACAACAAATTCCAGAAAATTCCAAAAATTATAAAATTTTGAGGATATATTCCTCATAACATATACTATCAAGGAAAAATAGTTTTCTATGAAAATAACTTCCATTTTCAAATCTTGATACAAAGTTTGAAAAGTTTTGAAATAGCTCAAAGTTTCAAAAACTTTGTATCACTTTGTTCAATGATGAATGCTATCACTAGAAAAGCTTCACCAAGGTTTTTCAAATCAATTTTGAAATGATTTTAAACCCTTTAATTTAGGACCACAATCTTAGGGCTAAATGTACATGACTTGTACATAAGCTTTCCCTATGATCCCCAATTAGAATTAGGCTCATCTAGGTACAAGAACTATGCACCTTGTTCCTAACTCATCATTCTAATATCTCACACACATCTAAGGTGTATCAAACACATCCAAGTCAATTTCGATGTGAGATATGGGTTTAGGTTATCTTAGGCTAAGGTCTCATGCATTTTCTAAACATCAATTTGATCTCCATATCAAATTGTGTTTTTAACCTTAAATCAATTTCATTGAAAAAAAAATGCAAGAAATGATGACATGGCATAAAATGATATCATACATAATAACATGTGCCAATGTCATGATGTCATGGCATAAAGTATGAGACTTAAATAAAACATGACATATAAATAACTTAAGCATTATCATGACATTTTAAATGATCATAAAATAAATATGATGTCATGACATGGCATATGGCAAACAATATATGGCAAATAGCACATAAAGGTATAGAAAATACCTAATTCTAGCCTTAGTTGCCATTTTTGATAATTTTGACCATTTTGCCATAATTTCTATATTCCTAAGTGTAATAGACCTAAAATCATATCCTCAAGACTTTTAGATCACTATGTGCCAACTAGATTGATTCTAGAAAATTCCTCAAATGTGGTTGGCACATTCTAATCACCTTAGGAATAATATTCACTTTCATTTTCAAGGCTTGATTGCACCTTGAAAATTCCTAAAGTGCCACCTTTTGTCATGATTAGGTTAACTACCTATTCAAGTAAGGTTGACACACCCTAACTCATCTAGCGTGATGAAATCACGCTCCTAGGAACCCAATATCTATTGGAGCTCATTGGGTTCACTAAGTATTCACTAGGGATGACTTCCCTAGCAACCCTCCTAATGACCCTCCTAGGCTTTGGAGCCTTGGTCATTTGGGACTCATCAAGATCAACTCTAGGGGTGACTTCCCTTGTGACCTTGGTGATGGTCTTCCTAGCCCTAGATTTTGTTCCATAATCGAATGGAACATTATGATAAGTGGGCTTGACCACTTGGGACTTAGGTTTGTGACCCAAACTTTTCTTGTCCTTGGACATTGGTTTTTGACCCTTAAACCCTAGAGTCAAATCCTTAAGAGCCTTTTCTAGAGAGTCAAGTCTTGACCTCAAGACTTGATTTTCTTTCTCTAATACCTCAAACTTTAATTTATCATTCTTCTTTGAGGTATTCCTAGGCATATGTCTAGTTGTCTTGGGGTTTCTACCTAGGTTCTCCTTAGCCTTAGATGAGTTAATCCTAGGGTTGGCCTTCCTAGTATTGTTCTTATCTAGGCTAAGATGTTTAGCACCTAAGCACACATGTTGATTTCTATGATTATCATGCTTATCATTCTTGACAATTGCAATAAGACTACTAGCATGTATCTTATTAGAAGTGCAAGAATGAACCTTAGAGGATACCTTAGGGTTTGCCTTCGCTCCCCCTTTACACGTGCTTGGTCTTTTGTCCTTGTGAGATTGCCTCCCCCTTGGACATTGACTCCTATAGTGTCCCCGTTGCTTGCATTGGAAGCACACCACGTGCTCCTTGCCCTTGCGTTTTGGGACTCCGACTTCCTTGATCTTTAGCGCCGGTGGAGTCTTCTTAGTCTTCTTTGGACATTTACTCTTGTAATGTCCAAATTTCCTACACTCAAAACACATTATATGCAATTTACTTGAACTTAAAGTGTTTGAGTTACCTAGGGTTGAGGATGGATGTATGCTCTCTTCTTCATCCCTCCCGGAGGTAGAAGCTTCTTCTTCGTGCTCCGATCTTGAAGAAGAACTCACCTCCTCTTCTTCTTTAGATGTTGAGTAGCCCTCAACTTCTAATTCCTCACCTCCACGATGTGAGCTACTTGGCTCACTAGGCTCCTCTTCATGGCTTGAAGTGGGGCTCTCCTCATGGAGTTTGGCTAAGTTGTTCCACAACTCCTTGGCATTATTGTATCCTCCTATCTTACACAAAATATCATTAGGTAAAGAAAATTCAATGATTTTCGTTACCTCATCATTGATGGTTGATTGGTGGATTTGCTCCTTGGTCCACTCCTTCTTCTCTAGGGTTTCTCCTTTCTTGTCCATCGGAGGCTTGAAACCTAATTGAACACAACTCCAATTTTCAAGGTTAGTCATAAGAAAATACCTCATTCTTACCTTCCAATACGCGAAGTCGCAGCACTCGTAGAAGGGTGGAAACGTGATGTCTTCTCCGAGTCGATCCATTCTCTAGCTTGTGCTCCTCCGGGTGTTAATCCGACGAAGAGCAACCTTGCTCTGATACCACTTGTTAGGATCCTTCGTACGGAGGCTAGAGAGGGGGTGTGAATAGCCGACCCCAAATTCGCTTTCTTTCTACAAATCGAGTTAGCAGCGAAAATAAAACAGTAGAAAGGAAACGGTGAGAAGATCAAACCTCAAACTCGATGGATGTAACGAGGTTCGGAGATGAACTCCTACTCCTCGGCGTGTCCGTAAGGTGGACGAAGCCTACCAATCCGTCGGTGGATGAGTCCCCGGAGAACCGGCTAATACAATATACTCCTTCTGGGTGGAGAAACCTCGCCACAATGTTTCTTGCACAAGCAAGATAGGAGTACAACAGATACAAGAAAGCAAAAGACAATATGAAACACTTGCTTGCCTTTCTTGTTGACTGGAGTGATGAAGCAGCAGCTTCACACCAGCAGCAGCTGACGAGAATCCAGTCGAGAAGCTCACGCGAAGCTTCAGCTGCGAGGAGCTCAGCAAAGCTCTGATAGCAGGTAAGAGCAGAAGCTCTAGAGCACAAGAACAGAAGTTCTAAGGAGGAAGTTAAGTAGCAGCAGCCTTCTTTTATACCTGCGAAGAAAAAGAAGAATATAGCAGACGCAGAACCTAGCCGTTGTCACTCACAACGGATCGATCCAGATCGATCAGCGCTTCTCCCGAACTCGCTAGCTATTGATCGTGCTCGATCGGTCGTGGGGACCAATCAGGGTATGGCCTGATCGGTCTGCTGACCGATCGGGGCTTATTGAGTGCGGTTCCTCGCACTCCTCAAGATCGTCACCGATCGATCGGCGATCGATCAGATATCGCTCGATCGGCCCCGATCGCTCATGCCGATCGGTCCCCGCATCGATCGCAGCTCACGTAATCGGCGCGTTTCGTTTGTTATCCGATCGGTCGCCAGACCGATCAAATACACAGCGGATCAACCGATCGGTCCGGTGACCGATCCGAGCTTGGTTTTGCCCAAACCAAGTCCCAAGTCTCCCAAACCAACATCCGATCAACCTTGACTGTTGGTACATTATGCTTAGCATCCGGTCACCCTTGACTGCTAAGACTCCCTACCAAGTGTCCGGTCAATCCTTTGACCCACTTGACTTTCCTCTTGTCAAGTATCACTCCCTTGACCTACTTGACCTTCTCAACACCAGATGTCCGATCACCCTTGATCCATCTGGATTTTCCCTTGCCCGGCTTCACTCACCAGGACTTTCACCTAGCTTCACTCACTAGGGTTTTCCCCTGCCTGGCTTCACTCACCAGGACTTTCTCCAACTGCCTGGCTTCACTCACCAGGACTTCCACATCCGGTCCAGAGAACGAGCTACCGAGCCCTTTCTGACCACAGTCCGGAGAACAAGCTACCGAGCTCTCTCCGACTTCCACTTGCCAAGTTCCCATACTTGGACTTCTCCGTGCCAAGTCTCCATACTTGGACTTTTCCCGTGCCAAGCTCCCTGCTTGGACTTTTCCATGCAAAGTCTCCATACTTGGACTTTTCCCGTGCCAAGCTCCCTGCTTGGACTTTTCACCATGCCAAACTCCCTTCAACATACAACTCTTTTGTTCTTGTCAAACATCAAAATACAACTCGAGTCAGGTCAACTCGAGTTGGGTCAACCAGGTCAACCTTGACCTAAGGTTGCACCAACAAGCACCAATGCCCAGTTTTTAGAAGAAGACTATATAATGGATCACAAGCCCAGTAGCAAAGTTGTTTTAGAAGAACTTAGAGAGGACACGTCTACTTCAGTACCAACAGTACAAGATGAAGTACCACAAGAGACTGCAACACGTGTCACACATAATACACAACCACAGAAAGTGCCTCGTCGTAGTGGGAGGGTTGTAAGGAAGCCTGAAAGATTCATGTTTTTGGGAGAGTCTTCGGACTTGATCCCTGATAAACATGAACCTGATCCACGAACATATGACGAAGCACTCCAAGATATAGATGCAGCATCTTGGCAAAAGATAATGAATTCTGAAATAGAGTCTATGTACTCTAATAAGGTCTGGGAGCTTGTAGAACCACCTAATGGTGTAAAAGCCGTTGGATGCAAGTGGATCTACAAAAGGAAAAGAGGGACAGACGGGAAGGTAGAAACCTTCAAAGCTAGGCTTGTTGCGAAAGGGTACACTCAGAAAGAGGGAATCGATTATGAGGAGACCTTTTCACCGGTGGCCATGCTTAAGTCTATCCGGATACTCTTATCCATTGCTGCTCATATGGATTATGAGATTTGGCAAATGGATGTCAAGACAGCTTTCCTTAATGGAAGTCTTGAAGAGAACATCCATATGAAGCAACCAGAAGGGTTCATTGAAAAAGGCAAAGAGCATCTAGTGTGTAAGCTCAATCGGTCCATTTATGGACTGAAGCAAGCTTCAAGATCTTGGAACATCCGGTTTAATGAAGTAATCCAGTCATATGGATTTATTCAAAGTCCGGATGAGTCTTGTGTATATAAGAAGTGTAACGGAAACGTGGTGGTATTTCTTGTACTATACGTAGATGATATTTTGTTAATTGACAACAATGTCAAGGTATTATCAGACGTAAGGGTATGGTTGTCCAAACAATTTGATATGAAGGACTTAGGAGATTGTGCACACATTCTTGGGATCAAAGTTATAAGGGATCGTAAGAAAAGAATGTTGTGTCTGTCCCAAGCTTCATATATAGATACAATCCTTGCTCGTTTTAGCATGCAGGATTCCAAGAAAGGTTTCTTACCTTTTAGACATGGAGTAGCTCTATCTAAAGAGATGTCTCCAAAGACATCGAAGAGATAGAGGACATGAAAGCAGCTCCTTATGCTGGAGGAAGCCTAATGTATGCAATGCTATACGAGACACGATATCCGCTTTGCCGGGCATGGTCGCAGATATCGAGTAACCGACAAGGACATTGACCGAGGTAAGGCATATATTAAAGTACCCGAGAAGGACTAGAGATTATATGCTAGTTTACCAAGCGCATTATCCGCCCCGTGAATTACACTGATTGATTTCCAATCGATAGGGATAACAGAAGTCTACATCAGGCATGTGTTTACTTTAGGAGGTGGAGCCATTTCATGGAGGAGTGTTAATGCGATTGACTCAACCATGGAAGTCGAGTATGTGGCAACTAAAGAAGCAGTATGGCTCAGAACTTTCTAATGGACTTAGATGTGATTCTGGTTTGCCCAAAATCATCACAATTTATTGTGATAATAGCGGTGCAGTTGCAAACTCGAAGGAACCACGAGCTCATAAGGTAAGTAAACATATAGAGCGCCACCTATGAGATCCTTTAGCGAGATGTGACGTCGGGTGATCTTGCCCTGGAGCTCAGTTGGCTCCATGCCCCGAGCTGGTCCCCGCTCAGGGTTTACCCTTACACTTAGCCATGACGATAAATATCGGCCGCCTAGAGTGTTGGAGTGTATACTGGAAGCCTAAGCTTTTGTAAACATTTGTTTTGAATAAAGAATCACATTTGGTCAAATTATCTACATTTGTTTGTAGTTGTTCAATTAATTTATATTGTAGATAACATAGCATGTGGTGTCACATGCAGAAGATAATGTTATCAGTACCTTATAAATTATTAACAGTAGCTCACGACCAAAATGGAAAGGAACAAATCATTAGAAGGTCGTAGTGTAATTAGGTATCAGTTTATCTTGACTGTATAATTACACTAGTACACTTAGAGTGTATTGAGTAGGACCATTTGAGGTCGTTTCTTTTATACTGACTTTATAAAGGAACAAAAACCTCAGTTATTATGGAAGTGTGTGCTCTTAATCCTAATATAATAACAAGCATATATATTTGATATTTATTTCTTTAATTTATCAATGGGTGAGATTTAGTTCGATGAATCAATAAGCCCGATAAGTTGGGAAATGATATCACTTATAGTGTGTTTTGTTGATTATAGAAGGAAACTGTGTCCTAGAGATACTAGGTTGATAATGTCCCCAAGAGGAGCTCATAAGGATTGTCATGTTAAACCCTGCAGGTGGACTTAGTCCGATATGACGATAAGGTTGAGTGGTACTACTCTTGGACTTAGATATTAATTAAATGAGTTGTCAGTAACTCACTTAATTAGTGGACATTCGATATCTTAAACACAGGGAGACTAACACGCTCATAATAAGAAGGAGCCCAAAAATGTAATTTGGGATTGGTGCGGTAGTTCAATAATAGTTCTCTAGTGGAATGAATTATTATTGATAAAATTAAGTTGTGTGTTCGGGGCGAACACGGGATGCTTAATTTTATCGGGAGACCAAAACCAATTCCTCCTCTCGGTCCCTATCGTAGCCTCTTATTTATAGAGTTCTATACCCACCTTCTATACCCACCAATAGGGGGCCGGCCAAGCTAGTTTGGGAACCAAGCTAGGGTCGGCCTAGGTATAAAATTGGGTGGTCGGCCCTAGCTTGAACCCAAGCTAGTGGGGGTCGGCCAAATTAAATTAAAAAGGGATTTTAATTTTAATTTTTATTATGTGGAAGAAATAATTTATTAAAGAGAATTAAAATTAAAATATCTCTCTTGTAAAAGATCTACAAAAGATTAAAGAAAGAGATTAGATCTCTTTCCTTATTTGTAGATTGGTGAGATATTTTATTTTCTCTTTAAAATTATCCACATGTTGATAAAATTAAAATTATAGAAATTTCCTTTTATCAACCATGAAGAGATTTTTAAAGAGAAATTTTATTTTTAAAATTTCCGGAAACAAATTAGGAAGTTTTAATTGTTGATTAAAACTTGTCTAATTTTTTTTCCTTCATTGATGTGGCCGGCCACTTGAATTTAATTTGGGAAATTTTATTTTATTTTTCTCAATTAAATCATGTCAAGGAAATTAAGGAAATTTTATTGTAATTAAATTTCCTAATTTGCCTAGGCCAAGGAATATAAAAGAAGGGGTGAGGGTGCCTTCACAAGACACAACCTCTATTATTTTCTCTCCCTCTTTTGTTTCTTGGTGTGGCCGGCCATCATCATCATCATCTCCCTCTCTTCCTCTTTGTGGTGGCCGAATCTCTCAAAGGCTTGGAGCTCTTGTGGCGGCCGGATACTACTTGGAGAAGAAGAAGAAGAAGAAGGAGAGAAAGCTAGCATCTCTTGGAGCTTGGTTGGTGTTTTGATTTTCTTCCTTGGTGAAGCTTCTTTATTGGCCGAACCTAGCTAGGAGGAGAAGAAGGTGGTTGGTGGTTTCTCATCTCGGAAGATCGTTGCCCACACAACGTCCGAGGTTAGAAGAGGAATACGGTAGAAGATCAAGAGGTTTTTCTACAAGGTATAACTAGTAATTTTTCTTTCCGTATCATACTAGTTATTTATGGAAATAATACCAAATACAAGAGGCTTACGTTCTAGAATTTCGAATGTATTTTTCGATGTTGTGTTCTTTTATTTTTTTCTTTTCCTTGTGATTTGATTGTTCTTTTTGGTTAACCTAAAGTTATTTTAGGAAATTAAATATTAGATTTCTATAAAAGGTTTTGTCTAGTCGGTGGTGGTTGCTCCCATATCCAAGAAGGTCGTGTGCCTCGCCACGTCAGTACTAGGAACCAATTATGGAAATTAATATTTAATGGAATTAATAACTTAAGGTGATTTGGGTCGAACGTGTTAAGTTCCGCAGGAGATCCAAGTCAAAACCTAAAAGAACAAATAGATTAAGCTTTGGATCAAATGTATTAAGTTCCGCAGGCGATCCAAAATTTAATTTAAAAGAACACATGGTAGCTAGGAAAAGGTTCAGACCTTTGTACAAAATTTTTGTACAGTGGAACCTCTAGGCTTTCCGAGTAGCAACCAACACCCTGATCGATCTGGTGACCGATCAGGAAGCATGTCTGCAGCGGTCCGCTCGGCTTTGTCCGCATCATATCATTTCTGATATATATATATATATATATATATATATATATATATATATATATATATATATATATATATATATATATATATATATATATATATATATATAAAAGTGCAGGTAATGAAAGAGAATGTAGGTTAAAAATTATATAAAATAAAAAATTAAAAAATTTAATAAATAATAATAAATAAGTTGATTAAATTAAATAAAATTGGGAAAAAAATATAAGTAAAGAAGTGTAAAGAAGAAAGGATACGAAGGTCATTTAAAAAATATATAGAGGTGTGCTGGATGGGAGAAGCAATTTGCCACATATAAATATATAATAACAATTTATTTTTTTCATTTTCAGGAACCATTCACTCCCACTACCTTTGTCAGTGTCCAGTCACATGGGAAGAATTTTGAGTGTCGACCTCTGCTTCTACGGTTCTACCCTAATCGCTGCAGCCGGAACATTCGAACAATTTACAGTCAACCGTTCACAAGATCTGTTTTTTCCCCCCTTTGTTTTGATCCCCATTCGCTCAATCTCGGGAAAGTTTGGATCTTGCGGTGGTTTCTTTAGCGAAGTTGAGAATTTGGGCCACCGTTTGATCCAGTGGGAACAGGCTGCCCCGATTTGGCACGCTACGCGTTCTTCCCCCTCCAAAAAGTAGGATCTTGATGGGTTTGCCCGCTGGAAGTTGATCTTTTTGTTGTATGTGGCGCTGAGTAATCCAGTTCTGCGAATGGCGATGCGATGGGGAGTGTTTTCGGGAGTCTGTGATAGGAACGAGTAGCTTTGGGAGTTTGTGCTGCCGATTTGTTCTTCCCGAGAGCTGTGTAAGTTTGCATCGATTTAGGGTTGAATGATCTGAAATGTGGATGGATCGAGAAAGGAAGTAGCTTCAATGGCAGCTCAGAGGTTTGCCATGGTGATTTGTTGTTTGCAGGTTTGATCATCGACCATTTAAGCTTCATTGTAGTTGCAGAGGATGTCGTCTTCCCCTTCGCCTTCTTCTTCTGCGAATCCGCCGTCTTCTTCTTCTGATTCACCGCCGCCGGCGGATTCGCTTTCGCCCCCTCCGATCACGAACCCAACACCAGCTTCTCCTCCAGCGGTTTCCGGCACGCCTCCCCCTCTTACAGCCTCGCCTCCCTCTTCACCACCGCTGGCCTCTCTGCCTCCTCCAGCTTCTCCGCCGCCGACACTGCCACCAGCTCCGCCCGCCAATTCTCCGCCGCCCGTTGCCGATTCGCCTCCATCATCTCCCCCGCCTCCACCATTGTCTGCTCCACCCACTTCTGCGGCCTTTCCTCCGCCGCCTGCTACACCTTCACCTCCACCTCCACCTCCACTACCGGCTGCAATCTCCACTCCCAGGGCCACAGATCCTCCTCCTCCTCCACTGATTCCGGCCTCTCCTCCCCCGCCCAATGCAGCATCCCCTCCTCCTCCCATTCCAGACACCATTCCGCAGACTTCCGCACCTTCACCTCGTCGAACCCCCACTCCATCTCCCCCTTCTCCACGACCTCCAACTTTAGGCGGACCACCAACCAGCACCCCGCCACCATCACCAATCCTTGAGCAACCAAAGACATCGCCTCCCAGCTCCCCTTCTCTTCCTTCTGCATCACCACCCACTACCACACCCTCTTCTCTCATCAATTCTTCCAGTGCCATAGCTCCTTCCCCCGGTCAAATTCCTTCTCCCTTGACCCCTCCTCCCAGCATTCTGCCCGGCAATTCGACGAACTCAGTTGGCACAATTTCCGGCAACACTCAAGGGGGTGGTGGCACTAGAACAAGCACAGCCATGGTACCCGTTGTTGTTGTAGTGGCACTCTTTCTACTTTCTTCTCTGGGGTTGGCTCTTTGGCTTGTAAGAAGGCGTAGGAAGTCGGCCAACGGATATGCTGCAGGGTTTGTTATGCCTTCTCCATTCACCTCGTCGGCAATGTCAGGTAATGCAACAATTCATCTCGGTGAATCGAACGACTTTGCTTTACAATTCTTGATACAGTTTCAGTATGGTATGCAGCAATTCACTAATGCTGTTCAACTTTGTCTGCTCTGATGATGATATCTTGTTTCCTCACTAGAATCACCCCATTTGACGTCCCCAACAGCTCCCCTTGTGTATCACCATAAGTCTGCTAGTGTTGCATCTGAAGCGGTGATTAGCAATGCTCAGTTAAGCTTCTCTTACCACGAGTTGTATGGTATGACAAATGGCTTCTCGACCCAGAATCTCTTAGGCGAAGGAGGCTTTGGCTGTGTGTATAAAGGATGCTTACCTTATGGAAGAGAAATTGCTGTGAAACAATTAAAAGTTGGCAGTGGACAGGGCGAAAGGGAATTCAAAGCCGAAGTTGAGATAATCAGTCGTGTGCACCATCGGCATTTGGTTTCCCTGGTAGGGTACTGCATTTCAGATAGCCAAAGGTTGCTTGTTTACGATTTTGTGCCTAATGGTACACTTGATTCTCATCTTCATGGTATGGCTAACTTACTGGTTCATATGTAAGAAACAAACGTTTATATTGCATTATCAGTTTATCAGTTGTCTTGCGCTATTTCTGCGTTAAATATCTCAGGGAAAGAAACCGCTGTCCTTGATTGGCCAACCAGGGTTAAGATTGCAGCTGGGGCAGCTCGCGGCATTGCCTACCTACACGAGGATTGTAATACTTCAACTAGTTACTAGTAATCTGTTTTGAAACTCTTTGGTTGGTAAACTAAGTACCACTGACTGCTCTTGGGGTTTTCACTAGGTTACCCAAGGATAATTCATAGAGATATCAAGTCCTCCAATATACTATTGGATAATAATTTTGAAGCACAGGTTATCCTCGATATGACATTACTTTCTGAAGTTACCAGTTTACATTTTCTTTTGCCTTTATAGCTAATGTGCATGTATACATGGCATAGGTTTCTGATTTTGGGCTTGCAAGGTTAGCTTTGGATGCTAAAACGCATGTAACCACACGAGTAGTAGGAACTTTTGGGTAGGTGAATCAATGAATTGCCTATTTCTTGTCGAATATGTGATATCACTTAACCTTGACAATTATGTTTATCTTTTCCACTTAGCTATCTGGCTCCAGAATATGCTTCAAGTGGCAAGCTAACTGACCGATCTGATGTTTATTCTTTTGGGGTTGTTCTTTTGGAACTCATCACTGGACGAAAACCTGTAGACAACACTCAACCTATGGGTGAGGAGAGCCTTGTTGAGTGGGTAAGACTTAACATTTCTTTCTTTACATGTTTTTTAGAGAATTGTTGTAGTTGCTTGAACTAGGGGCTATTGTGTTAGTACATATGCATAGTGTTATTATAGTCTGGAGTAGTTTAACTATTTTAGTCTTTGAGGTATCTGCATTTCGACCAATTCACCTAATCCCTAGAAATAGGTTTTGACAAGAAATAGTTGGGATAAGGATGCTAGCTAGTGTTCAGAGCCACATGGATTTAGATGTTTTCATAAAGGTTAATCCACTGAAGCATGATTAAATAGAACAAGCTGAACTTCCTAATTCTCCAATTCATAAGCCACTTGGCTTTTGACTTTATCTTCTTTGTGCCAGTAAACATAAATCAGTTTATATGCAATTTTGTAGGCACGACCACGGCTGATCGATGCACTTGAAACTAGAGAGTTTGGAGAAATACCCGACCCAAGGCTCGGAAATGACTATAATGGAAACGAAATGTTTCGTTTGATTGAAGCAGCAGCAGCTTGCATTCGGCATTCAGCAACTATGAGACCTTCAATGGGAAAGGTATACACTGAATGATTCATCACCTACCCAGTGTTTTACTGCAACCTGAAATCATGATGTAGTTATCACATTGAATGTTGACATAAACATCATTTGATTCAGGTTGTACGAGTTCTTGATGCCTTAGCTGATGTTGATATAAACAATGGTGTCAAACCAGGCCAAAGCGAAATCTTCAATGCCTTAGAGTCCGGCGATATCCGGCTATTGCAGCGGATAGCATTCGGTACCCAAGTTTTCAGTCCCGACCACAGCCAGTCAAGTTGGAGTAATCAATCAGAATTATGAAGGGTTTTTTTAGCGCTTATTCATTTTGACATCATCTGGCCATTCTTTAGCACAAAATGGATTAATCATATATGATTTATCCTCTCATCCTTTTGATCAGGATATTAGATATTAGTCTTCACTGTCTCTGATATGTTATATTTCTACTACAAACTAAAATCCTAATAAATTCTATGTTAATTGAAGAAATCTAAAGTGATCTCCTATAAGGATTAAATTGCCAATTCCATTAAGTGTCTATGCGTACTCCAACATTCATCCTCGTCCATTAATGTTATAAACATTTAAATTCCAAGCAGCAAAGGCTCAAAGCATGAATAATTCAGATCGAGTACTATTGACTTTTAAGAATTTATGATAATTTTCTTTAGAGAAATAGAACTTACAAAAATCTTATCTAGCGTTTGATTGGCAATCTGCATCTGCTTGTATCATTCTCTCAAGAACACGCGTGACATCATTAACCCCAATAGCAAATTGTTGCTGCATGTAACAAATTCCACAATAAAATTGATAAATCGATGATCATTAGCACCAAAGCTAAAAAAAGCAAAGAACAAGAAGAAAAGATAACCTTGATCCGTATCTTATCAGGTAGTTCTCCTTTAGGAAGTTATTAGAGGAGATGGTTGAGGCGCTCTGCTTCGTAGCAATTTGAGCTCACTCTGGTCAGAAATAAAACAAAGAATTGATCGACTGATAAAAATGAAAAGAAAAGAAAAGAAGGAATATATCTACTCTGGCTGTGGAGCTCCTTTGGATTTCTTGACAGACCTAAGGGAGTTTCGCTTCTTGGCCACGGGCGTCTCCGAGTTCCAAACACTTGACCAAAGGAGGCCGAAGAGAATTCCTTACTCCACTCGATTCAAGGAACAGCGAAGAGGAATCTGTAGAAATTAACGCCAAAGAAAAAGAGTACTCATCTTTATATGTATGAATCAAAAGATAAAGAGTACAAGACCTTATATAGTTAATTACAAGAAAAAGTCTAAAGAAAAAATCTAAAGAAAAAATCTAAACAAACCTTAACTGAAAAGGTAAAAGACTAAATTGCCCTCAAGGCTATAAACAAATAATTCTAATTAATTATATAATCTAGCATCCCCCCTCAAACTCACGATGCTACAGCCAGAAGCATTGAGAGTTTGTCAGATAAAAATCGGAAACGTGAAGCGGAGTGAGTCTTGGTAAACATATCAGCTATCTGTAGTGAGGAAGAAACAAAAGGTAGTGTGATAGTGCCAAGCTGTAGATGATGACGAGTAAAATGACAATCTATCTCAATATGCTTCGTTCTCTCATGAAAAACTGTATTGCGCGCAATCTGAATGGCACTCTGATTATCACAATGAAGAGCAGTAGGTTTTTGAAGAAAAACTCCCATATCTGCAAGCAACCAACGTAGCCAAACAATCTCACAAGTGGCGGTAGCCATGACACGATACTCAGCTTCTGTGGAGGATCTAGAAATAACATCTTGCTTCTTGCTCTTCCAAGAGATAAGAGAATCTCCAAGAAAAATACAGAAGCCGGTGGTCGACTTACGATCCGTAAGATCACCCGCCCAATCAGCATCAGAATATGCACAAAGTTCTAACGAGGAAGTAGAAGGGAATAAAAGACTCTGAAACTGAGTTCCTCGAAGATACCGAAGAATGCGAAGAACAACAGCCCAATGAACTGTGGTCGGTGCAGTGACAAACTGACTAACCACATGTACAGCATATGCAATATCAGGACGAGTCACAGTGAGATACACCAAGCTTCCCACAACTGTACGGTAGAGATTAGGATCAAGCAAAGGAGAACCATCTGAAGGAGAGTACCTAGCATTAGTCTCAAGGGGAGTATCAACTACCCTGTTGTCAGTGAGATGTGCACGCTCAAATAGATCAGCTATGTACTTTGACTGAGACAAAAGATAGCCTTTAGGTGAAGAGGCAATCTCGATCCCCAGAAAATAGTGTAATGATCCCAAGTCTTTCATAGCGAAACAATGAGCTAATTCAAACTTCAAGGACTCAATTCCATTAAAATCATCACCGGTAATAATCATGTCATCCACATATAAAAACAAAAGTATACGACCTGTACGCGTACTCTTGACAAATAAAGCTGAATCATGATTACTGGAACGAAAGCCAAGTGAGGTAATCACCATGGAGAACTTCGCAAACCAAGCACGTGGCGCCTGTTTGAGTCCATAGAGAGCTTTGCGAAGCCTGCAAACTTCACCAGAACGGTGAGAAACTCCAGGAGGAGGCATCATATACACTTCTTCTTGAAGATCACCATTCAAAAAAGCATTTTTGACATCCATCTGAGATATTTTCCATTGACGAGCAAAGGCAACAGCAATCAACATACGAACAGTGGTCATTTTAGCAACAGGAGCAAAAGTTTCCTCATAATCCATGCCATATTCCTGAGAGTAACCTTTAGCAACAAGACGAGCTTTGTACCTTTCGATAGAACCATCAGATTTAGTTTTGATCTTATAGACCCAACGAGAACCAATGGCACATTTTCTTGGTGGTAGAGGTACCAAATCCCAAGTATGAGTATGATGCAGAGCAGTTAATTCCTCGTCCATAGCATTCTGCCAAAGAGGATTACCAACAGCTTCTCTATAGGACAGAGGCTCAGAAAGACGATGAACAGAAGCAACAAAAGAAGCAAAGGAAGTGGAATAACAAGAATAAGCAAAATCGGGTAGTCTAGTAGACTTACGAGGACGTGTAGACCGACGAATAGGATTGTCCGCAATCTCTTGAGGTGATGGAACAGGCGCAGGAGGGGGAGGTGGAGGTGGAGGTGGAGGTGGAGCTGGTGTCTCGAGAATACCAGATTCAATGAAGCTGTCATGTGGAAGAGTAGCCGTGGGGGAGGCTTCGTCGGTGTCGGTACTGAAGGGATCAATGTGAATAAGATCTGCATGAGTCATGTCATGTGATAGAAGAGGTATAGAGAAGAAAGGAATATGCTCAAGAAACACAACATGACGAGAGACATATAATTTTTTACTGACTGGATCAAAACAACGATATCCCTTTTGACCAACACCATAACCAAGGAAGACACATAAAGCAGACTTAGAGGACAATTTATCACGCTCGATGTGTGGTCGAAGAACAAAACAGGTACAACCAAAAACACGTAAAGAGGAATAATCAGGAGCATGACCATACAATTTTTGAAAAGGAGACAAACCCGAATTGTGAGAAGTTGGAATCCTATTAATTACATGAGTAGCAGTAAGAACTGCTTCTCCCCAAAAAATACTAGGAACATCTGCAGACAATAAGAAAGAACGGGCTGTCTCAATAAGGTGTCTATGTTTTCTCTCTGCAATCCCATTTTGTTCAGGTGTTTCTCGACATGATGTTTGATGTATAGTACCTTCTGATGCAAGTAAGTGAGAAAAAGTATTGGAAGTGTATTCACCTCCCAAATCACAACGAAAACACTTGATAACTGCTGAATGTTGAGTTTTGACAAGAGCTTTAAAGTTATTGAAGATGGTAAGATAATCAGATCTGTGTTTCATAAGGTAAACCCAAGTATAGCGAGTGCAATCATCAATAAAAGAAACATAATATCTTGATCCCCTTTTGTAGTAACAGGAGAAGGCCCCCATACATCAGAATGAATAAGATCAAAAGGATTAGGAGAAAAAGATAGACTTCTATTAAAAGGTAGTGCAGAAAATTTTGCTAGTTTACAACCACTACAATATGAAATATCATGACTTTTTAAAGTTCCTAATACTCCAGATGAAGCTAAAAATTGTAAACGAGATGCTGAAATATGACCTAGACGAGTATGCCACAAATAAAAATCAGAAGAAGAACGACTCAATCGGAAAGATGACAAATCGATACTAGAAGCTGCAACATCTGGTACTTGAAGCTTATCCAAAACATAGAGTCCCCCTTGCCGACGGCCTATCCCAATCACCTTCTGAGATTGCGGGTCTTGCACATAACAATTGGATGAGGAAAAAGAGATTAAATATCCAGACTCAGACAATTGACTAACAGAAACAAGATTAAGTGTAAGACTAGGAATAAAATAGACATCGGGAAGAGATAAGCAAGTTGTAACAACAGAACCAACACCTAATAATGGCATCGGAGTACCATTAGCCGTCATAACTGATACAGATGAATTAGAAGATAAGGAGATAAAAGATGACAAGTTAGGTGACATATGATGAGAGGCTCCAGAATCTAAGATCCATAAAGAGGAAGATATACCTGATGCACTAGAGGATGACAAACCTATATGAGAAGAAGCAGACATGGCAGAGGGCTGTGAAGCAAGGAATTGTTGAAACTGCTCAAGCATATGCGGATCTAAAGAGGGGGCAGCCACTGCATTACCAGACTGTGGTTGATTACTAGATTTCCACGAAGCATTCTGATGTTGCAATGGTGGGGACTGAGATCTTTGCTGCTGATGTTGTTTACCTTTGTTCAATAGTAATGGACATTGAGACTTCCAATGTCCTTTTTCTTTGCAATAGGCACACTCATCAATAGAAACCTTCGAAGTCGACCTACTTTGATTATGTGGCATAGATCGTTGTGGTGTTGCAAAAACTGATGGCGTAGATGACGCAATAGTCTTCTTATCAACCTGGGACTTAAGGCGAATCTCCTCAGCTAGCAATTCATGTACTACTGAATCAACAGAAGGGAGAGGACTACGATGTAAAATTGTTCCACGCAATCCTTCAAAGTCATCGCGAAGAGCCATCAAGAACTGGACAAGACGTTGTTCTTCTCTACGAGTATTGCGAAAACACCAAACAAAATCAAGTATTGCGAAAACAAAAGAAACCCAATCAAAACTGTACGATCCGCGAAAATTGTAGATCGAATTAACAATGATTCGATCAAATTATCAAAAAAATAGAAATAAAGGCTCTGATACCATGTAGAAATTAACGCCAAAGAAAAAGAGTACACATCTTTATATGTATGAATCAAAAGATAAAGAGTACAAGGCCTTATATAGTTAATTACAAGAAAAAGTCTAAAGAAAAAATCTAAACAAACCTTAACTGAAAAGGTAAAAGACTAAATTGCCCTCAAGGCTATAAACAAATAATTCTAATTAATTATATAATCTAACAGAACCTACCAATAACATGGTGTGATTTGTGGGAAGGGGAACAAAACCTCGTTACTGCTTCCGATGATGCAGCAAAGGCAGCGGGGGACGCAGATGTTGCGTGCGGGCGATGCGACAGCTACGGCTTCTGGATCGTCGGGACACGGCAACTGCTTCGGAGTCGCTAGGCGGCGCTGTGTTCGGACCCCACGGCGGTAATATAAACGAGTAATAGCTGCGGACAGAAAATGCAAGGATGGTAATCTTTAATCTTTTTTATCCGTGAAAAAAAATATATTCTTATTTTATTATATTAATTCTAAAAATTATTATTTTAAATATTTTTATGTCACAATGAAAATATTCTCACCGTTCGACTCGCACCATCCGACGTTTACACTCCATCGACATTGACACCTATGTTGATTTTGACGTTGACATGCGACTTTGACGTAAATTTTGATGTCGATTTCGATGCCGACACCAACTTTGATGTTGACACCGATTTCTACACCGACATCGATACCGATGCTGATTTCGACCCCGACGTTGACTTTAACAAATGAGCTACAAATGTTTGAATGCATAAGTTTTAACCAATAAATATATGTAAGATGAATTAGGTTCTTGAACGCGTAAGTCTTTAACAAAAGTGAGAGTTATTTATAACTTTATATATCTAACTTTCATTATCCTTACTTTCCTCTCAAACATATATTACATTCATGAATCTTCTCTCTCCTAAATAAGGAGAATATAAATACTTAATAAATCTTTACTCATCTCATCATGCTAGTGTATGTTTGATAGATAGCCAAGTCCAGTCTAACACAGATATCATTGAATTGATTGTTTAAATTATTGATATAGATTTGTTCACATATTTAACTATTAATTTAAAATTATTTAATTATTTAAAATTTTTATAATTTTAAATTTATTTGATTGATTATTAACTTATAATATATAAAAAATAAATAAATTATTAACTTATAATATAAATTTATGTATTTATTTTAAAATTTTTATATATTCATCCAATAATTCATAATTTCACAATCTTATTTATTTTATTTCTATCCATTATCTTATAACCTGACTAATCTTTAGTAGACGGTCCCAACTTTATATTCCTCTCACCAAATAAATTTGACGGTCCCAACTTTATATTCCTCTCACCAAATAAATTTGAAAGTATGGTGACTCCTCATGTTATACTATGTATCTTGTAATTGTTAGAAAAATACATCTTACCTCTTATAACCACACTAAGCTTTGACATACAACAATTTCACAATCTTATTCATCGGAGCAAAAAAATAAAGTCTTCATCTTAACGGTTCCTCCCGGACAACCCTACACTCTCTAAAAGAATATAAATCATGAGGATATTTACCTTAATACAATGATTCTTTATATTAGGGAGGTCAAATATCGAATAAAATATTTTATATCGATTAAAAATTAACCTCAAAATCTATTAAAATAACCCCTTATGTATCTACAGTGAGCAAAATCAACTGAACGGAACACATGTTCATTCGTGAATAATTCATATATCTCTCTCTCTCTCTCTCTCTCTCTCTCTCTCTCTCTCTCTCTATATATATATATATATATATATATATATATATATATAATTGTATTCATAAACAAATCTTTTATATGTAAATAAATTCTATCGAACAGAAAACCAAATTCTCTGACATGAACGTTTGAAAGCAACGGCCCTGAATTGAGCACGACATAAGCCTGTTTCGAATGAGACAATCCCCCAATTGCAACCCTCTTAGAAGAGGCAATTTTTTCCCCTTTTTTAAACGACGTTGCAACAGATCTAACATTTTGTAAATGCTTCCATTTGTGTACTTTAAAGATCCTTTTGGTGGGAGCTTAAGGATCGTCGATTAAGTTATTTCCAGGACTGCAATGCTCAACATACATTCGACTTGAAGTTCAATTTGCATGGGTCTGGAAGTCACCGTCTAAATATCACACCACAATTGACAATCATTTAAGAGTTCAATTCGCATGTCCTTAATTTTAAGGATAAGTGAGACATTCCGCCGGAGAAGTCGAAAGCTCACTTAGGGAGTTGAACAGCAGCAATGTTTTGAGGTTCACATTCTGGACTAAAGAGCCGAACAAGCAGAGCAGACGAGGAACTCACCGCTATTGCACCACATGAAGCCCACCGAAGAGTTCGTGGGATGGTTATCCGTGGACCTGCATAGGCACAACAAAGTTCAAGATGTATTACAGTAAGATTAACAATATGATCTTTATTATCTAAATAACACGCAGGAAAAAAAGATCAACAGGAAGTCTTATGAGAATCGCTATCGTGAGTTATCAAGCTTATTTGCTTATGCTTATAGGAAAAGCACACAGCAGATGCTTTTGTGTTCTACAATATAGAAATACAGAACAAGCTGAAGTAGTTAATTGCATGCTATGTACTTGAAAAGTAATACTTTGAAGATCATCATGGTTCATGATTAAATTTGTAAGGTGAAGGATACGAGTGGGAAAAAAAAATCATATACTTTGATATCAATTAAAAAAAAAAAAAAGACACTCCGGTGCAAGAAGCTCCCGTCATACGGAGTCCCGCCTTACCCTATTTTTTACAAGAAGTTATTTACAGGATTCGAACCCATGACCTTTTGGTCACATGGCAATAACTTTACCGTTAAGCCAAGGCTCCCCTTCATATACTTTGATATCAATGAAAACATAATATAAAATGGGCAAAAATAAAGGGCGCTCTTTTTTCCGAATGTTCAAATGGGCGCTCCACTTTGATTTTTTTTTATCAAAAGGACGCTCCACTTTGATTTTTTTTTATCAAAAGGACGCTCCCTACATCTCTTTAAAATGATACAAATGTTCTCATTATTATCCTGCCTATATCTCCAACTTAAATCTCGAACTGGTCTGGCATGTTGTAGTTGTTGGAACCCCAAGGTTGTTTTGGTATGATCAACAAGTTAAGTTAGGTCCTGTGTGTTTCTAACCTTGTGTCTAAGTGTGCAGGAGCTTAGGAGCACAGGTAGTCGAGCGGAAGACGCAGCTAGCGAGAAGGACGGCACGCGGTGCGTCTGAGAGACGAGGTGCTGCGGAAGAGTACACCGGCGGGCGAGAAGGAAGCGTGCGGTGGTTTCGAGGGACGAAAACCGGAGCGGAAGATTGCTCGGGGAGCAAGAGGCGCAACTAGCGAGAAGGTCGACACGAGGTGCGGCCGAAGTATGAAGACTGCGGATGAGTACGTTGGCGGACGAGAAGGAAGCACGCAGCGATTCCGAGGGACGAGAAGCCGGAGCGGAAGCCCGCTCGAGAAGACCGAAAGTTGGGTTCGGGTGAGCCCTATTCCGGATGCCAGAAATCACCCAAGCGAGCGGATCCAGAGTTGAAGACCTGGACCGAGACGACCAGAGCCGGAGCAAAAGGCCTGGTCCGAAAAAGTCAACCGGAGTTGACTTTTGGGTCCGGGGCGCCCGGAGCCCTCCGAGGAGCCCGGAACGTACCGGGGCGCCCGGACCCCTCCGAGGCGCCCGGAACGTACCGGGGCGCCCGGAAGTTGATATTTGACCAGATCGAGTCAAAACTCGATCTGAATGTTAGGGGATAAAATTTATCCCCCCCCCCCCCAGGGCGCCCGGAACCCTCCAGGCGCCCCAACCAAGGCTATAAATATAGCCTTGGTCCAGAAACTTTTCAACAACTCAGAGCAATTCATTTCCAACGCTTATACGCTTCAGTTTTAGATTAGCTTCTTTATTTTGCGCTTTCACTGCTATAAGAGGCTTCTCCACCCGAAGGAGACACTAGTACGATATCCTTGGATTAACAACCTCCTTGGTTGTAACCAAGTCAAATCCGGTGTCTCGTTTTTCTGATTTACTTTCTGCTTACTTTAATTTACAAGTGTTAGTTTAAGAGTTCGAGAAGAGTGTTTTTGTTTTTATTTTTCAGGGCTATTTAACCCCCCCTTCTAGCCGGCCGCAACGGTCCTACAAGTGGTATCAGAGCCGAGGCGCTTCAGGAGGACTAACCGCCGAACGAAACAACAAGATAGTCGGACCAAGCATCCACCCACCGAAATTCGAAGGGGATTTCGCCTCTTGGAAAAAGATGATGCAGGTATTCTTTACCACCGATTTTGAATTAATGCTTACAATGAAATTTGGTTTTACAGCACCGGAAGGTAAGGAGAAATCCAATTGGACAAAAAAGGAGCAGGCCGACTTCGTGGCGAACGGCAAAACAGAATACCATATGCTAAGCGTTCTTCCGCCTCAAGTAGTCAACAGGATCGGGAACTACGATTCGGCAAAGGAACTTTGGGAGAAGTTCCTCGAGCTGCACGAAGGGACGTCCGAAGCCAAGCTCGCCAGAAGAGATCTACTTCGCAATCAGCTCACCAGCAAGCGACTTAGGGAACACGAGACAGTTGCGCACCTGCACTCGAGAAGTAAGGAGATTATCACCGGACTCTCGAATCTCGGAGAAAAGGTAAGTAACCGAGATTCGCTAAGGTACGCTTTAAATTCCTTTCCTAGAAATACCAAATGGGTATCATTAGTAGATGCATTTTACATTTCTAAAGATTTAGAAAAAATTTCATTAGAAGATTCTTTTCAACATTTGAAGTGCATGAGTCAAGATGTGCATAAATGAAAGAGCCTAAGAACAACGTCGCCCTCAAACTATCGAGAGAGGAATCTGAGTCGGAGTCTTCTCTCGACGATGAGGAAATGGTAATGATGGTAAGGCGATTTAAGAAGCTATGCAATTTTAGAAAAACTAACCATCCACAGGGTAGAAAGAAAAGGACGATCCGCTGCTACCACTGCGACGAAGAAGGGCATGTCAAGGACAACTGCCCCAAGCTGAAGAACAAGGACAAGGAGAAGGGTAAGAAGCCTATCCAAAAGCGAAAGGCCCTAAAGGCAACGTGGGATGATACGTCGTCGGAGTCGGAAGTCGAGACATTCTCCGGACTTGCTCTAATGGCAAGTCATCAAGACGACCACTACGAGTCAAGCTCTTCCGAAATGAGCATCGAAAGCATCGATGAAGGAGGAGCCACGTCGGAAAAAAGCAGCAGTTCAGGGGGAGAAACGGACAACGAGATCGACAAGGTAAGTGAGGTACGATCACTTCCTCCTGATAAACTCTTTAAGTTTGTTAAATTATTAACAAAAGACTGTTGCAAATTAGAAAAGGAGATTAAAAACTTAAAAATAATTTTGGCTAAATCTTGTCCCTTAGAAGAATTAGACAAATCAAAATTAGAAATGAGAAATTGAAATCAGAAAATAAAGATCTGAAAATTCAAGTAGATAATTTGAAAAACCATGCATGCTCATCTAATTTTAGAAAATTTTAAAATTTAAATTGGTATTATAGATATCACCAGGGACAAATTAGGAATATTCCAAGAAAATATGTACCTAAGAAATATTTAGTTAATCCAGTAGGCTAGAACCTATATTGGGTTCCTAAATCTTGCTTAGTCTAAATCTTAAACGAAATTAATGATTTCAGTGAGAAAATTAAACAGTGAATTTCTCTATGAGGCTTTGTCTAAGGAAGTGGTTGTTGCTCCAATAACCTAGTGCCTCGCCACAACCTGGAAGTCAAAATATTGAAATAAATGTTTAATTAACTTTCGGTCAAAGCATTAAAATTAGAATTAATTAATGCTTTTAAAGTTTTTCAAACATTTTTTATCAAGATATTTTTACACTTAGAAAAATCTTAAGTTAGGATTTTATAGCAAAAACTTAAATTTTTTTCCAAAAATATATTTTTTAACTTAAATTTCTTTTCAAAAATATTTTTTTACTTAAAAAATTTTATTTTTAGAAAAATTCTCCTTTATACTTTCAAAAAAAAAATTCAGAAGATATTTTTTTTTGTCTAAGTTAAAAGTTATTCTGAAATTGAAAATTTCTGCTTAAGTTTTTTTTTTCAAAAACTGTCTAAGTTAGAATTTTTTTTATAATTTCACTTAGAAAATTTTCTTAAATTTTTACTTAAAATTTTTTTTTCAAAGACGGTTTATTATTGCAAAATTTTTTTTAAGGATCTCAAAATTTTCTATGTTTTTAGATTTTTTTAAAACCCAATTTTTTTATGTGATCAAAGGGGAAGAAGGAAAAATATAAGTCTAGGGGGAGGTAGACCAAAATTTAACTTGTTTTGTTTTTGCACTTAATTGCAAATTTAGTTAAGTTTATTTTATGTCTATTTTTACCCTATCTTAACTTGGGTTGCTCACGCCAAAAATGGGGAGATTGTTGGAACCCCAAGGTTGTTTTGGTGTGATCAACAAGTTAAGTTAGGTCCTGTGTGTTTCTAACCTTGTGTCTAAATGTGCAGGAGCTTAGGAGCACAGGTAGTCGAGCGGAAGACGCAACTAGCGAGAAGGACGGCACGCGGTGCGTCCGAGGGACGAGGCGCTGCGGAAGAGTACACCGGCAGACGAGAAGGAAGCGTGCGGTGGTTCCGAGGGACGAAAGCCGGAGCGGAAGATTGCTCGGGGAGCAAGAGACGCAGCTAGTGAGAAGGTCAGCACGAGGTGCGGCCGAGGGACGAAAACTGCGGATGAGTACGCTGGCAGACGAGAAGGAAGCACGCAGCGATTCCGAGGGACGAGAAGCCGGAGCGGAAGCCCGCTCGAGAAGACCGGAAGTTGGGTTCGAGTGAGCCCTATTTCGGATGGCAGAAATCACCCAAGCGAGTGGATCCGGAGTTGAAGACCCGGACTGAGACGACTAGAGCCGGAGCAGAAGACCTGGACCGAAAAAGTCAACCGGAGTTGACTTTTGGGTTTGGGGCGCTCGGAGCTGACCGGGGGGCCCGGACCCCTCCGGGGCGCCCGGAACGTACCGGGGCGCCCGGAAGTTGATATTTGACCAGATCGAGTCAAAACTCGATCTGAACGTTGGAGGATAAAATTTACCCCCCCTAGGGGGCCCGGAACCCTCCAGGCGCCCCGACCAAGGCTATAAATATAACCTTGGTCCAGAAACTTTTCAACAACTCAGAGTAATTCATTTCCAACGCTTGTACGCTTCAGTTTTAGATTAGCTTCTTTATTTTGCGCTTTCACTGCTGTAAGAGGCTTCTCCGCCCGAAGGAGACACTAGTGCGACATTCCTTGGATTAACAACCTCCTTGGTTGTAACCAAGTCAAATCCGGTGCCTCGTTTTTTGATTTACTTTCTGCTTACTTTAATTTACAAGTGTTAGTTTAAGAGTTCGAGAAGGATGTTTTTGTTTTTATTATTCTGGGCTATTCAACCCCCCTTCTAGCCGGCCGCAACGGTCCTACAGTAGCAACTCCGAAACCATAGCAACTACAGTTTCGTAGTTGCTACAACATGGGAAAAAAAAGTTAAGACTAAAATTGTTCGGAGCTTCCTAAAAAGATTTAAACAACGTTTTTTGAGCTTGAAATAGGGCCATGACATGTTCCACCTCGTAACCAGTTGTAGATCTCTAAACGAGCTTCAATTTGATATATTGTGCGTCCTATAGTTCAACCCGAGTCAAAAATTATGATCTTTCAAAGTTTAGGGTTTAACATTCATGTTGGTAGCTCAGTTGTAGCAGCTATGAAACCGTAGCTACTACAATTGCGCAGCTCAGCTGTAGTACTGGAGGACAGTTATGTCACTATACAGGGATGAGGTGCCTTTTTGATAAAAAAAACAAAGTGGGATGCCCTTTTGAGAATTTGGAAAAAAAGGGACACCCTTTTCACTTTTGCCCAAATAAAAAGCTAAGAGAAGCGTAGCTAAAGAATGAAACAAGTAAAAATAGGACTGGCTGATAGAAATTTTGAAAAAAAAAAAAAGCTTTGACGAATCACGTTGCTAAGTGAGGTTTATTAATATGTTTAAAAACAAAAATCTCAGTGTCTTGACATTTTAGATTGGGTTCATGTAACATGGTTATCAAAGTCCTCAGTCCTCACTTCTATTGATGTTAGACTTGAAGGGGCACGTTGGAAGTAGAAATATTGAGGGAGAGAATGAAACTCTTAGACCCATAAATCTATACATAAATACCAGCATAACTCTCACTCCCACCTATAATTACATAATCTAACTTTTTAATTAGGATATGTTTAGGTTATTTTTTAATTTCAGATTTCTAGCTATTCACCACCTTTCTATAGTCGCCACTTTTGATCCTAGAATTATATCATAACGACTACATTATGGTCTAGTTTGAAGAAAATCCTGTTGGTCTAAATTTTGTTCTTGGGCTATGACAGAAACATTTCATTTGAGAAAGCATAGTCAAGATTTCACTAAGCCTGATCCTTCAATGATCAGAAAACCTAATTGTTCCATTGAAGGAAAAAAATGTTTTCTACCATATCACCAATAAACATGGAAGTTAGAAAATAACTGATATTAGTAATTTACCATTTACTTTTGATATTCACTAGGCTGATGAACTAAAGAAGAAAACCACAAGAGGTGCAAGAGGATGAGGGAAAATACCGTAGTGGATACGACAAAGGATCCAAAATGAAAGGGCACCACCAACACTGAAGATGCCAGCTGTGTGTCGCATCAAACGCGTGCAAGGCTTGCAGTCTGATCGCATCAACTCCCCATTTGACAATCCCAATGGACGCCTCAATGCCATTCTCTCTCGTCTAGAAAAAAAGACAATAGGAAATAGGAGAATATGATGCTACACATGTGGGAGAAGAAACACAGTAGCAATGAACTACGGAGTGAGTGGTTGTCAAGGAGAAGATATGTAATCCCCACAAAAAATAACTAACTATAATAACACTATATATGTAAACTTCAGCTAAATGCACCTTGTTCTAGCTCTCCAAATGCACATATCTTTTCACCAAAATGCTTTACTTGAACAAAACATCTGAGCCATTTTTTAAAATAATTGAACACGATATAATTGGATTAGGATCACAAGGGCACTTTTATTTACTGCCCATACATAATGAGGAATACATTCCTCTTCAAAATAGGGCACAATTCATTTTCCTAAGCTAATGACTAAAGCATTAGTGCAGATAACAAACATTTAAACAAGTTAAAATATAAAAATAATTCCACAAGAGGTCAATTTAACCTTGATTGTTTCAACTCCATAGTTCATATACTAACAAACTTATCTTGCATGTGACTTAAACTATCTCCCTAGAGAAGCATATATCCAAGACAAGTTAGACCTGTCCATACTCAGCACGAATATGAACGGTAAATTCATAATGAAGTAGATGCAAGTCAATAGACTCAATACACAATGTTTGTCAAATAACTGGACTTACATCTTAGATGTCAACTAAAAACTAAGTTTCCCAAGTGCAAATATCAATTGAGTTCATAATAGACAAGAGGCAAGTCAATAGACTAAATACACAATGTCTGCAATCCCAGAATTGGTTTTCAACTCTTATGAAATTAACTTGTAAAGTAGAATGTGGCATTTTAATACAACCAGCCCTCAAAATGAACAAAATCAAAAGGCAAAAATACTTTGAAGGATCGCAAGAAGGAAAGTGTGCAGTGATAGCAAGAAACAAAGCATGCGAGTGCAGATAAATGAGTTCATCAACTTAAACAAGAGGCAGAGAATGATAGAAATCATCTGTTAGGCAAAGTATGCAAAGATTTATCTACGATGATCCTGAACTCATAACAGATGAATCTACTATTTTCCCTTGGTTTCACAAATTTAGGTTTTTAGTCACACTCTTTTGCTTGTGATACTGCTAAAATGGTAAAACACCCTAAGGGGTCATAACTCTCATCCACAATAAAATTATCATACACTATGTAATTTGCATCCACAGGTAAATCATCCAATTATTTGTGTTATGCCCTAGCCTAATGTAAACATATATTATACATCAACCAACATCAAGAATAAAGCTGCATGATAAATCTAAACTACCACATAACATAAAATAATTAATAGCTGATAATAACAACATATAATTAACAAAACAATACACCATAACAATTAATTGAGATGAATAACATGATGCAGATGATACACATGATCAGAGAAAATAAATAAGCAACTACAAGTCCTTCCGTACGATAATCCTTCCATACGATCTACTATAACCGTCCCATATGACCCTTCCGATTCAATTAGAAAGAGGAAAAAAAGGTACCTCTTATCCTGCGATTTACCAAATTAACAAGGAACAAGCCGCTGTGGATGGGAGGAGATCGCTCCCCTGCTGCTACGATCAATGTTCGATCACCAAGAGCTGGCAAGATCTTCTTCTACAAGGAGCACGCTCGCTGGTATGGCGCGACCTCGCGGCTTCCTGCTAGCTGTTGGGAACGGAGGCGCGGCGGAAACTGAAGAGGTGGTTTGGGAGGAGCAGGGGTGGGTTTTAGAAGGTTCCATTCAATTAAACCCGGCCAGCTAGATCAATCCGGTTCGATCTAATGTAGTTCAAATCGGGTCAGCTAAAAAGGCTTTGGTTTAGGTCCAATGAGAGTCTAAAGAGGCTTAGATTTCATAAATGATATTAATTCTATTTATTTGAGAAGTTAAAATTGAATGAAATGTTAATTGAAGAAAAAATGAGATAGATTGAAATACGAGTATAATCGAGTCAAGCTGAGTCGAATTCTTAAATGTTTGAATTTGATTTATTTATAATCGAACCGAGCTCGAGCTTTATTTAACGAATATATTCATGGCTCACGAACTTATTCAAACTTTTATCGAGTCTAAACGAGCTTAATAAATATAAATTATAAATTTAAATATTCATTAAAAATAAAATTATATATTTAGAGAAAATTATATATTCTTATTAAAATTTATAATTTTATTTTAATAAATAAATTTAATATATTTATTTATTTGTTTCATAAGAGTGTAAAATCTATAAATTTAATATTAAAATTATTATTTTTTATTTAAAAATTGATTCATGAGCTTAACGAACATGTTCACGAGCTAACGAGCCGAATATTGTGAAGCTTGAGCTTAGTTTGTTTATCTTAATAAGTCTCATTAAACGAGTTCAAATGAACTTTTATTGAATCAAGTTTCGAATAGCTCATGAACGACTTGATTTACTTACACCCCTAGATTGAAATATAATATTTATTTATAGATATTTGAAATTAAGAATAAATTGAAATGATATGACGGGGTATAATTAGAGGCGAATAAAATTCCAGTTCAAAATGAAAATATCGATTATTTTAGTTAAATCGTTCCGATCTTAATTTTAAAAATATAAATTTAATTAAATGATTAAATTAAATACAGAATATAGAATTCATTGCTCGATGATTATAGAACCCAAAAGCTACCAACAGAGGGACATGAAAGGAGGGCAGGTCTCTCTCCGATGGGAAAAAAAAAAAAAGATTAATAAGGTTGGATAACATCGAGTCTGGATGACTAGTTTAGTTCTATGAAAATTTTCTATCGATCATCAGGATAAATCGAGAAGCACTCGCAGTGGGTAGCCCATGAGCCAAGTGTCATTTAGTTGCGTGCCCCATTTGGAAAAAAAATTCTTACAAATTCGTCATAGCTAGCGCTCGAACCGCGGGTACCTGGGTGACAACCTGAACACCCTACCTCCGATGGAGTAGCTAGCTGTGGTGGATATCATCTAGGTTATGAGGCGCAATGCTATCGGGAGAGAAACTCACGGGTGAGATATCATCAAGGCTTTACGCAAAATTTATATAGTGCTGCAGCATGTTCCTTAGTGTATGGGCACGTTCCCTAAACTGTCCCATGAAAGAACATATTAAAAAAATGTCTCTGACACCATATCTTAATAGGACATGTCAATTCCTGACATGACAATAGAAGCTTCCGTCGTACGATTTGCCTGTTGACTATGCCCTGTTGTCAGCGACATTACCTCCCAAAATGATATCAAGAGATATGGGAGGAGCCCATTGTGTGGCCGAGCAAGGTAGTCGCTCGGCCAGGACCCCCCGCCCGGTCAGCTTCAGCTACCTTCTTCGTAGTACATCGATTCAGCAGATTGTGTATTGCCTGACTGGACACAAGCTCCGATCGACTTCAACTACCTTCTCTGTAGTACATCGGTTCGGCAGATTATTTATTACTTGATCGGACACGAGCTCCAATCGACCTGCACTCGCTCGATCAATTGTGCACCATCTGATGTTCTTTCTTTATAATAACGTCCGGACGAATGATCTACTTCGATGAACTTTCTGGCCAATCGGACCCTTCAAAACCGATCGACAGTTGAAGTCAAACTCCGCTCAACCCACTTTCGATGAGCCCGTTGATTCCCTGACGTTGACCGCCTCGACTTTGACTTATACATCAACTACTATCTCCACCCTTAACCGGCACTTAGTGAATCCCCCTCATCACCACATCATTCGGCATTGCCAAAGGAACCATTCAACCAACACCAAAAGAACAAACACAAAGGCCCTTCATGGCATGCTCTTTAATGTGATATAGTTTCGTCACAAAGATACAAGGAATCATCAGCCGAACCCAAGTCCAGCAGGAGAAAAAAATGGCCTCGGCTCTTCTACTACTACCGAGACTTGAGACGAAGTAGAAATTCGCGTGCCATTAGGGTTTCATCGAGCATGTTTCATCCTTTACATTTAGTAAATGAAAGTTCAATCACCCAAAATGCACAGGGGTTGCCTCATGCTCAGTTCTGTTAGCAACTTGGGAAAAAGCTGAAGATCATTGCTAGCCCCCAGAACATTCTGCAACCAGAAAAAAAAAACGGCTTTCAGAAACTAGCAGTAGGAGCATCAATTAAACTGTGTTTGTTCTAATTATTTGAGCATATCAGATAGACTTGGAAAGAGAAGAGAGATTATTACCAAAGCAGCCAGTTGAGCTTCCTGTAAAATATTTCCATCGATCTCCAGCCTAGCAATTGGAAATTCTGGAATGTGCCCCGATTGCTTCTTACCAAGCAGGTTACCAGGCCCTCGAAGTAGAAGGTCAGCGTTTGCCAGATAAAATCCATCCGATGATCTTTCAAGAACTTTCAAACGATTCAGACCACCAGAAGTAGAAGACAAGAAGATGCATTTAGATTTCCTTTCTCCTCTCCCAACTCGTCCTCTAAGCTGATGCAACTGAGCGATTCCAAACTTCTCAGCATTCATAACCACCATCAAAGAAGCATCTGGGATATCAACACCAATCTCGATAACTTGTGTGGCAAGGAGTATACGAGTTTCTCCAGATCTAAATTGTCTCAGTGCATCAGCTTTTTGATCACCGGTCATGCGCCCATGCAGCAAGCCACATTGGTAACCTTTAAACCTTTCTGATATTGACTCAAATTCAGCAGTGGCAGCTCGAAGCATGGGCAATTGCTCAGAACCTGTGATTACTGGATAAACAAGATAAACTTTTCCACTTCCTGTTAACTCATCTCTCATCATCTGTATAGATATGCAATTTGCTTCAACGAAGACATTTTTTAAAAAAAGTGATAGATCATTTTCCTAGCCACAAAATAGCATGATAAAAATCTGATATCTTAGGAGCACGGTGGAGGAAAATCAAGAAAAACATTTTGAATTTTAGAAAGAAAAAGAAAAAAAACGACTCGACTAGATGAGTGAAAAAAACTTCGAACTAAATGAAACAAAAATAAGTACATATTTCCTTGACTGTGTGTGTTTGTTTAAGAATTCAATGTTAGCACCCAGATTTGTGACTTACAGAGGTGTGTGTCGTCTGTGGAGACACAGATATATGAAATGCATTCCTTCATAAACAAAGATGAGCTACCTCATGGCCCTATGATTCTAAATACTTAAGGCCATAATAGTGAGTTTTAGCAACAAAAAGACAAAGTAAATAATAATTTATCTCTGTCTGCTTTTAAGAAAATGGAATCCACTTTTGTTGTTTTGCAGACACGTCAGATACAGCTATAGCTGATAGACTAAGTTCAGAAGAGTAATATTACCTGAAATAGCTTCTTGAAACCTATCTTGTTCCCTTCAAATGCAAAGGTCTGCACAGGCACACGTCCTGGGGGCATATCAGTGATCTATAAAGGGAAAACATCAGAGGACTGGACAATTAATCAAAACTAAAGTGCACTAGAACTGGAAGATCTAGAATCTGCATTATGATAAATAGTTAAAATATAAATACGCTGTGTACTAAAAACTTGAAACTAGACAATCTTTCTACGACTTCAGCGAGGTGTGATAATGTAACCTTATTTTACAATACTTGATAAGTGCTCCAGGAAAATATATCTTATTTCGTATGTGTTCTCCTAAGATGGCAGTAAGGTAAGTCGGGAGGCAAAATATAGAGTCATGACCTAACCTTAGCAATATGCAAGTCTATGTGTTAAGCATCTGATGGCCAAGCTAGGGCATGCCCTTGTAGAATTGATAAAGCTTTACTATGACAATCAAACTGCAATGGATATAGCTCAAATACCATGTTCTTTGACAAGGCAAATCATGCTCACAATCAATTAGCAAATTTGTTAATCAAATTGTTAAGATGATGTAGAGCTAAATATGTTGGTAACTAGTTGAGTTGGAGCGTTAGAAGCTTAAATTCGTAAAGAGTCTATCTATAAATATGTAAGGATAATTGACCTACTAGTAATATTTCTTATTCAATAGCACTTATATATAGTTAGAGGAGGATTATCTTGGGATTTTATTTGAAATAATTCCCCTTATTTGTCATAACAATGGCACGATGATAATGTTAGTTGGAAAGTGTTGCTATTAGCAAGTTAAAATTATGGGAGAAAATAATTGAGCTTCAATCAGCTAAAATAAACATTTTGATTTTTTTTTCCTTCTTTTCAACTTTTCAATTCTGAGCTTCCAAGATAGTTTTGAACAATCACATAAAGAAAGTAGACATTCTATTGCAGCCGTATTCAAGGATTTGCAAGACAACCAAAATAATGAATCAATTGATATAACAATGTAATCAGGAAGGGATAGGATCATTCATGCGTAAGCAGAAAGAACAAATGGATTTGTGTACTTGAGTTAATGACATATCCCCATATAGAGCCAAAGCCAATGTTCTTGGAATAGGAGTGGCTGACATTGCAAGAACATGTGGAGCCATATAGTCTTTCTCTTCAACACTATCATCCAAATTTCTCCAATTCAATTTTATTCTTCGGGAAGCAGAATATAACTGTTAAAAAAACACATAGGGTTGTAAGCAGGATTTCATTCGAGTTATAACCATAAGTGTGTATCATAAATTGTGGAAGAGAAATTGTATTCCTTTGAAAAAGTAAATAAATTTATTCATGCATAGTAAGCTTGCCCCACTATATCAAAAACGTTTACACTCTTGACCAACACAATCTGCAGATATCGAAGAGGGTAACACAAAAAGTTGGGACATGTATCTAATAAAACTTTAAGTTACTGCATGAACGTTGGTGCAGCAATAAGTAGCAATCCCTATACCAGAAAATAGAAAATGAGAATATCATAAGAATCTGCAAGGGATCATGGCATAATTAATAAGAATGGAAAGGGAGAATAGTAAGAAAAAGAAATGAGACGTTAAAAGTACAAGTTCTTTGATGTTTAAAATACAAAGAAGATATTTTACTCATCTTTCATCTGATTCTGAAATCAAAGCACCAAGGAAAAAGACTCAATGCTGATAAGATATACTAATGTCTTAGAAATAGCGACAGTACACACTTGTAGATAAATAAAGAAAAACACAGCTTTAGCTTGTCCATTGAATACTATATTAATGGCATGGTAATGCACCTTAGTAACCCAAAATAAAATTTAATATTGAAGAAAATGTAAATAGGCTAGATATATTACTTGTAGAAAGAGATAGATTGGCATCTAAACAAATGCTGAGTAGGAATTTTAAAAGAAAAACATGATTAATTGTCCTAGCGATCAAGACAACAACAAATTAAGGCTACAGATGTCAAATGTATGCTCTATCAAGTACCGGTCAAGAGACCTTCCTCTTGGAGAACCAATGTTAAAATTCTTTCAATCTTCCAAAATGGTCATTTTTCATAACTCTCTTTCCCTCTTAGAGTAATGTCAGGTTTTGTTGGGGTATACTCTCCCAAATTCTTTGCAAATATACAATATGAATAACAGACGAAATATAATGCATTCGTCTTTTGCATGTATTTCCTAACTTAAAAAGAAAAAAGGTAAAATATATTCTTTATGTTCACTTCAACAAGTTCAGTGAGGCATTCTCTATATTGTTTCAATTTTAAATAACCTGCAATATATTATAGCAGAATTTGCCAACCCCACCTAATGGGATAAGACTTGGTTGTGGTTATAGTATATTATAGCAGAATTTGAGTTAGCCCATATAATGTTGACTTAAATTTACCTTCCAGAAACTGCAAGAGGTTCCTGATTGTCTACACCATTCACCTATTAAACCTTTAACAGGCTCCTCAATTTCAGTTCACATTTAAATAAGTCTCATCCTACTGTTAACATTACTGCACTTGAAACAATTGTCCTTTACACTTAGTTTAGAAAAAAAATATTTTACATTGACAGTATGCTTAGGAAGAGAGTGGCAATGTTTCACAGAAAACCTAGATGATTTACCTATTCTTTCAAAGACTTGACTGAGGGCATTCTCTACTACCAACAGAGCCTAGGTATAGAAATTTATTCCGTTTTCAGTTTGAAGACATTTTGAGCTGGAAAACTAGTGGTAAGTGATCAGCATATGTAACAAGATTAAATGACTAGGTTGAAATCATCCCCTCCCATCAGAAACACTTCTCTACAAGTTTTTAACTGACACTAAAAGGGAAAGAAAGGACAGCAAAAAAATGCTCCTAGTAAAAAGATGCTAACATACAAGAATCAACTAGGAAAATGGAAGATGTAAGGATGTTAAAGATGGAAAGGGGAAGAAAAAAACAGTCAATTTAGAAGTGGACTTGCTAGGGTATATTTCTAAGCCACTATAAAATATTGCAATATAAACACTAAAACATAGACAAATGATCATAAGTAGAGAAGCTGAATGCAGAATGCAGAGAGAAAAGGATGCTCAGTGAGAAGGAAAATAAAATACCTTACTGTTAAACTTTCCTCGTTGAATGACACCAAAGCGATGCTGTTCATCAATGACTGTAAGACGTAAAGCATTAAACTTGACCTTCTCAGCTATTAAGCTGTGAGTTCCAATAACCATTGATATTTCTCCTGTGTGGAGACCCTGCTAATCACCAAGAATTAAATATTATGATATTTAACTAAACCAAGAAGCAAATAAGTAAAAAAATAAGCACGTGCCTTAAGGACAGAATGTGACTGTTTTCTGGATGTAGATCCGGTTAGTAAGGCAATAGAAGGTTTACAATCAGGCTGCCCAATATTCTCCAACAAAGAAAGCAAAAGCTCATAATGCTGGATAGCAAGCAACTCAGTGGGAACCATAAAAGCAGCCTAATCAAAATTAGGCTATTAGATTGTGAATATTCTCAATCTTTTTGAAATAGAGGCAGCGGATTTACAAAAAACAGTATTCAAATGATTACAATAGCAAGTCACAATGTATCAAACCTGAAACCCAGAGCTGATAACTTCCATACAAGCCAGAAATGCAACAACAGTTTTCCCACAGCCGACATCTCCCTGTAAAAGAACTTCTCTTTTCATTATTACTGTGAAGTTACGAGTAGACGAAACTTGTTGGTATAATCCGGTTCAGGAACTATTAGGTCTGGAGGCAAAATATGAAAAATAGCCAACAGTTTAAGGGCAAACTAGGACAGTACATGTTACTACTGTTGTTCGGTTCCAAATTACTGTTGTTCAGTTCCAAATTATTAATGTAATGAAACATTTAATGCATTATTTTTTATTAAGAATATTTGTCAGTCAGTAATTTGTATGCATCATCAGCCATGAAACAAACTATTTTGGCACTTCATTGATAGGCCGATAGATTGTTAAAGAATGCAAAAAATGCATTATGTATTATCAAATAGAATTTTCCCGCTAATAATATCTACCAAACATCAACAACCGAGATGCAAAAAAACATCTTACTCTAATGCCATTCTGGATAGGCTTTTAATCAAAATTAAGGTTTTTGACCTCCAAACAGAACCAACCTTACTGCTAAAAAAATCCGACCTCAGTTAAGAGACTCAAGTTTCTTTATCTATCAAGTAAGATTCGTCTAATGTTAGGACCTCACGTTATTTTTGATTTACAAGATTCCTGCATATACTTTCTTTGTTTAATTAAAACTAGCTCGGGTCAGTTTTTTTTTACAGATTCCTTAATCATAGTTTTTTCAGTTGAGACAGATTCTAAAACACAAGATCTGATATTAGATCCCAAATTCTTGACCCTGATAAGTTCCTACAAAAACCTAAATGCTCATAGTGTCTTGCTAGGAACTTTTGTCCACTCCAAAATTTGTGCATGGTAGTATGAAGACAACAATAATAAACATTAAAGTCAGAGAAAAATATTTATATTTAATATAATAAAAGGTTACCTGTAGAAGTCTATTCATGGGAACTGGCCTCTTAAGATCCCAAATAATCTCTGAAACTGCATTTTGCTGGCTGGGAGTAAGTGAATAGGGAAGAGCTCTTAGCAATTTCTTGGTAAGTTCAGACCAATCCTCAACACAAACAGAGTTCAACTCATGGTTTTTATATTTTTCCAGCAACCTTTCCTTCTCAATTGGTGTTGCAAGTGCGTCAACCATCTGAAATAGTTTTCCTAGCTGCAACATATTCAGCCCAAATGCCAATGTATTTAGAAAAGCAGTGCCCAACTATCACTCGAACCTTTCGAGTAGATAAAATCCAATTCACAAACAGAGAGAACTATTGCAGATGAACCCAAATATAAAGCAACTACAAAAATCAGAATTCAGCACATCAGTGGCAAAGTTAAAAAAACCCTTGTCTCAGTAAGGATTATCCAAAAAAAGGGAAATCATGTTAGAGTTATGTGGTATATGTTTAATATCATATTTGGTTATATATATATATATATATACACACACACTCACACACAATGGGAGCGAGAGAAAGGAGATATTTTGCCTCTCAACTTGTTAGCAGAGTGATTCATTGATGACCAAAAACAGCTCATTTCAACTAAAGAAGAATTTATATTGATCTCACACTTACAAATCCAACGATACTCTTATTTGTCCAAACCAATAAATTTTCACCTCAAACACAAAAATTAGAAAGATAAATTTATGAAGACTCCATTATGGTGGTCTAAGTCAAACCACCTTGATAGATATAGGAAAGTAAAATGGTTAAGGTGAGGATTTGGGTATGTTTTTGGGAGAATGAGGAACACATTAGTTTGGACCAAAACACCTTGATAGACCTAAGATGGCCAGGTAGTTGAGGTGAGAGTATGGATGGGTTCATGGAAGCACCAAGAGCACATTGGTAGTTTGACCTCAGCCATTTGACCTTTTCAGATCCATCCAAGTGGTTTGACTCAAACTACATTGATGACCCATAAGAACCCATTCAAACTCAAAAACAAACAAAAAAAAAAGATCTAACTCTCAAGAATGTAATGGTGCACTCATTTGTCCAAAATAATAAAGTTCTGTCTTTCAAAAACTAAGAGTTGTGTGAGCTTGGTGCACCCTTTAGAAATTTCCTAACTTTGGGGTGCACCAATTGCAAAATTTGCCAAAGCACTTTGGTAACCTGCAGAAATGTAAGTTGCCAAACGTCATGCAATGGCACGAGCATCCGAGCCACTATGGAAGCTCTATATGCTATGATCATGTCATCCAAGATTTAGAAGTAACATTAGACAGTCTAATTTGTCTAATGTGTCATGTAGACAAGAGTCAATGAGAGAGAGTACAACTAAAACATTTGTGTGACATATGATCAAGATGTCATTTTTTTCCCTTCTTAGAAATAATATGATAGAGACCATAAATTTCGTGTTTTAACTTAATTTCAAAGGTCCTACCAAGGTCATTAAATTACAAAGGGTGTCCCAAAGATATGGAGGTAATTGCTGAAGGATAAGTCAAGGAGTATGCACTTGGAGCTTCCATAGGATGCAGTTACTATAAAACAAAGAATATACCTGAAGATAAAAGAATTCGTCAAATATTAATCTTCTCCGAGATAACTCAGCTTCATCTAAGTTCATTGGCTGATGGATACCCATATAGGCCTGCACTTTGTGATGAAGAAATGTCAGATGATATGCTTTTAGTCTAGAAATGATAAATTGTGTCAAGAAACATAATGCAAGAAGGAAAGAAAACAACTAACCTAATTGCTCTCTGGTTGGTTAACAAAAGAAACATTTAAATAAAAAAAATTCTCGACTGTTGACAAAGTCACTTTTAATCATTCCTAAAATCATTCTTTCACAACATATTTTTAAAGTCAGTTAAGATAACATAATGCTAAATTGTAGTCCAATCACATCACCTGCCAGAAGAAACGTTAAGGTACCATAACAAGTACAAGTCAATAATGAAAACTTCAATCTTTATGGTTAAATGGCTAAGTAAGCACGTTCAGAATAAAAAAGAATATAGAGAGAAGTTGGTTACTTCACGTAAGTTAGGTAAATTGAACTCCTTGAGAATCTCATCGGGAATGGGATCCATGTTGGCAGTCAACATCTTCAAGACTCTGCATATCTAAGATAAACGTATTACATGCTATGGCATATTCATCAGACTTTGACAATTACTATAAAAAATGATTTAAAACAACTGACCCTTGTAGCAGTATAATCTTATATTAAGTTAAATGGAGGATCAGTTCTATGCAGCATGCTCCAAATAGGACAATTTAAGACTAACAGCCTATTGTACTATTACTATCGAGAAAAATATGTAAGAGCTTAAAATGAGCAATGTTGTCTGCAAGAAATACATAAACATATAGGCCCAAAATCTGCATTTTGGGAAAGTCAAACTGAAAATTGAACTGTTATTTGAAAGTTTGGTGCCGAAGAAGCTAATCAGGGAATTATTAGGGATTGATACCCTAGGTAGCCTCCTCTACTTTATTTGTATTCATTTGGTAACATTAGGATCTACCCGTTCGAATATATGATATTTACATTGAGATCTCTAACATATTTACAACTAGGTCTATAACACTACCCCAAGTGTATCCAAAGGTATTATTTAACCTCAGCTTGTTACATATATATTTAATTTGAGAATTCATATATAATTAATTTGAAGATCCTGAAAGGATTTGATTAGCAGATCATTTAATTAATCATCTAATTGATTATTAGAGCTAAGGAATAAGGTGGCAATTTCATTGGATTTCCCTCAGATGAAGGTATTACTTTTGACCTCCCATGGAATACTGGATTTGAAGGTATGCACTGAGTATATGGACATGGCAACTTGATTGTACCAGTATTAGGAACTATTACATTCCACATATTTATGTCTTGATATAAATACTTGATTATATCTTATGTAATATTAATATTTGGAATCAACACTACATTAATCTTAACCCATGTCTATCCCAACTATTTGAGGTTAGCTACGTAAATATTATCCCTCCATTGAGCTCTATATAAAATTATATAAGAAATAATTTTCAAATAATCTATTGATTGTCTTTGAACATTTTTGCAGTATCTTCACCTATTTTTTCTCATTTAATAGTCTACTAGAGCTATGCCTAATTTCTCTCAAGTATTAATAAGTTCACACATCCACCTTAGCATTTCCATTTCTGCCACATGTTAATTCCTTAGTCCAAGGATGACCATAAAGTAGCACACACTATACCATAATCTTATAAATTCCTCCTTTATACAACAAAAAACAGGACAGTCACACAAAACTTTAAAGTTTCCACTCAACAGCCCCTTTTTTATTCTAGTACCTTGATCAACATTCTTTTCTTATTGAACAAGAAATCAAAGATATCTAAAAGTCTTGATTACAAAAGATTCCATGTTCATCTATTTTAACTATTTCATGAATTATTTTATATCCATGATATTACATTTAAAATACTCAATTATGGTTCTACCTATTTTATGCCTCTTAGTTTCAAAATGCTTTCCTACCAAAATCAAGCTTCGAATTACAATAGTTATACTCCCATCAATTAACACAACATTGCAAATAACAAATACCAAAGAGGTGGTATCTTGAATATGATTCTTAGTTGACCCTTGGTAGGCTTACATTACCATACATATCTTTTATCATATTAATAGAGTTGTTATATATTCCTTTTTCTTGAAAACCTACCACCTTAGTAGCTGTATAGGGGCTCTTTGATAATTTTTTTACAAGTCAATCAAGTCATATAATGTCTATAGAAGATGCACGAGACATAGAAAATTAATTAATTTTTAAAATCATCATCTCATCTCTTCTTATTCTCCTCCCACTAATAATTTTCCAAAATTTCTTGGTATGTTTCATCAACTTGATACCTATATAATTAGAACGACATTGCATATCAATATTCTCATAGATAGTTACTATCTAAGAGAATAAAGGTTGTAGAATTATGACCCCCTCACTAAAAATGATAAACTTCTTCAAATGGAAAAAAGGTTTATGTATCAATACAAGGTTGCCATTTTGCAAAGCCATATAATTTGAGATTTTGATGAGGATCGATACTCAAAAAAGTTGATCAATGCATTCAACAGTAGAACACACCAATATTTATAGGAACGAAAGCTCTCCTTATGAAAACAAAAGAGGGAAATAGTGCAATATTAGGTGGAAACAGTGATAAGTGAACTAACCTCGAGATCATGTCACTGAAAATTTTTTGATCTAAACCAGCTTTTGAAGGATAGAGAGGAAATGGCCTTCTTTGCAGATTTACATTTCCTTCCTCCACAAGAGTATCAACATTGTACTCCCTCATTTCATAATGGTCTTCTGTTCGCTTCTTCGAAACCTAAACATTCACGGTTTCAGATGATAAGATAAGAAGCAAAGACATGTAACTACTCACGAATTATGATAGAATTGCTACAAACAGCTAGCAGGTTCAATCATACATGTTTACTGATTATGTTGTTTGGAGAATCACATTCAGGAATGTGATCCTTGGGCAGTTTATTGTTGTGCAACGCGCCATGGCTATCAAGGACCATCACACGGAAGCAGTTATGATGCTATCAATACTGTTTTGCAACTAAACCTTCCACATGATGGCACTCGAGTATATTATTTTTAGCATAGAGAATTTTACTGAGACACTTAAAGGAAACGCCAGATTATTTTGAAGCCTTTCTCAGTTTAGTTGAAATACAAGGAAAAACATGGATGAAGATGTTATTTTAAAGCCTTGGTCAGACCACCACACAGAGAGGTACGATCAAGATATCAATGGATAGAATGAAATGGAAGCTAAAGAACATAATTAAAATATTTAATATAAAAGATGAACAAGAATGCTAAAAACTGTTGAAAGTACCATTTGACAAAGATGGAGATCAATTTAACATGAAATAATCAATTGATAATCAATAACATGAACCTCTGCCCTACTCACCTTACCGCTAACATATACGCAATCCCCCTCTCTATATTTTGATTCAATACTTTTAAGAAAACCATGATATGTAAAGCGTGTTCCACGAAAGAATTTCTTCAAGTGCAAGTAAACCATCTTCTTATTTTCGGTGCCACAATCATTCTCAATTTTGGAATCTTGTCCATTCTTTAGGAGCTCGCAACCAACAACAACCTCAAGGAAAGAGAAAGATGAGCTAGCTTTGATTCCCCTGGTAGAATGTTCAATAAAATAAATAAATAAATTGAAATAAAAAAGACAATTAAGCATCATTTTCAGCCACTATTTAAGATTTAGTTTTCCTTAGTTTGCATAGTCAAATATCAATCAAAAGAAGAAACTAAAAACTAAAGAGAACGAGAACTACAGACCACTTAATTGATATTAATATAATATATGGACTTTAAAAAGAAAACAAAGGAACTTAAGTTGATTGTTGCTCCAAATAACACTAAGAATCCATAAAGCATCATCAACATTCGCCAAAAGAGACCACAAAGAGCTTTATGAAGCGGTATATCAAGATTTAATTTGCATGCTTTAGTTCTTGAATATAACTGACCTAGAAGATAAAACAGTTCCAACGAACATAAGATATTGCCCTTCATCTATTGCACCCTGGGCATTCTTTAGATCAGCATAACTTCGAGGGAAATGATGCAACAACTTCCGTACCTACATAAAGCATACAAAGATCACACAGGCAAAATTGCTAAAGAAGAGATAAAGGTGATCTGAATGGTCTGACAAAATTTTCACCGTGTAAAAGCCACTATCTTCAAGCTGTTGACACTTTCTGCTGGTTATCCCTGGTAAACTTCTAATGGGTTTGTCTAAAACAGATTCACTAGTTGTAGATTCAAGTAACATTTGGCTAGTTTCTTGTGTGTTTCCCTTTGTTTCTGCATTTGACTGTGCTATTTGAGAATCAAATAGCATTACATTTGAATTATCATCTGACTGTGCTATTTGAGAATCAAATAGCATTACATTTGAATTATCTTCCTCGGGATTCAGAGAATCTACACCAGTAAGTGGATCGAATGGTTGCAAACCATCAATGGCAAATTTATCAAGTTCTTCCCATTTAGGTCTGGTAATAGGAAGATATTCATTGCAGCTATCAGATCCTAGAAGCTTCACTTGTACGGCATGTGGAACCTCCTCATACAGTCCCACTGAAGAGGCATTGCCCACTTTAATACATGGAAACTTTGTGCAGATCAGTGTTGAATCAAATTCTTTAAATGCATCATCCATGGATACAGTGGTCAATTGTCGATTTTTTTCTTGCTCAATTAGATCTTTGATGTCAGTGTAACCCATAAAAACTGAGATCTACAAGCAACAAGGTTGCAACAGGAATTAACATAAAATGTGAAAGTCCCAAGAGAAACAAAAGAACAAAACATGGCTCAACAATTAAAATATTAATTTAACATTGTGCACATTTATCAGCACTGAATCATGGTCATCATCTAGGATATGTATATCTTAAATTGGTTGAATACAAAACAACTATAGCACTATGACACTATAGCCCTGAAGATAAAGAACTCCTATCTGTCACTCTTACCCATTAAAGTCATTGTTGTTGAGGATATAAGCAAGTACATAAAAACATAAAAAACTGAATATTTTATTTAGTACATTAGATGCAAGCTTCACATGCTACCTAAGCCTCACTCTTTCAGTTTTTATTTTTCATTTTTTTTGGGCTGCTTCCAAGTCTGAACATTAAGATTGTCTATATAATTATACACGCGAACGAGGAAATTACCAGGAGAAAATTAAACATTCTGGCAATGACAAAGGTATTGTACAACATAAATTCAACAAAATATTAGCAGCAATGAAGTACAAGAAAAGAACATAGAATCGAAGAAATTATCTAAATAACTAATGATATAAAGTCATTTATGTCCAAATGCAGCTTCAGACTCATTGACATATTTGTATCAATCAATTCCAAAAAATCAACTCCGAAAAGAGTATGACAACAGTATGTACTTTATCTAAGAATTGTGACCGTTCAGTTGTGCTTGCTGTGCTATAATTAGTAACTTCATCCAATAGCTTCTTTGCAGACATATGATTGTGGCGGGAAGACCATGTCAGAAGTTTAGAGTGGAGAAAATTGCTAAACCTGCCAGAGTAATGGTTAACTAACAAGGGTTATATTTGTTGAAACTTGAACTCAACTACGAGAAACATGTATATTACCTCATACTCCTACTAAGGGTGTTTCTGAACCCACTCTCAGCTTCAAAATATATAGCACTGGTTAGATGGCGTTCATTGAAACCCTAAAAAATTATTCCAGTTCAGTAACTCGAGCTTATCTCGCATAACTAAGCATATAAAAAACATATACAGTACAATTATAGTCAATATAAAGAAACATAATAGAGAAGACTCAATGGTGATAATCTGGTGTCAAAAATAATAGATATCTCGAACATAGTAGAGCTTGATAAGCTTAAGCAAATACAAAGTCCAACAGGCAAGAAAAGAAATTGTATAGATTTCCTTCAGATCATACCTTGAGACATGCTTGCACAAACGAGGCGGCCAACTGAGTCATCTACAGCAAGGTTATAAAGCCCCTCTAGGGTGTGCCAACGTCAAGCATAAGAGCTGAGGACCAAAAAAAAAAAAAAAAAAAAAGACAAGTTTCAGCAACCCAGTAATATCAAGCATCAAATAGAGCTTGCAGTAGTCATTTTTATTACAAAAATAAATCATAAAAGGTGCGCTATGGCAGGAACTCGCATTCAGAGGCAATGGAGTGGCTCAATCCTCCAACATAAAACGCAAGTTAGGGTTTTTCCCTTCTTCGGCACATTTCCTTGTACAAATACAACAAAAAAACAACCCAAATCATACGATGAGACGGGCAACCATACCCAATCACCAGAGCGATCACGTTGAAGTGTCAACAGAGCAGGGTTTAAGACTCAAAATGGATTGAGGCAAAGGTACGAGGAGGGAATACTACGGCTACACGCGACGCTGTCAGTTAGAAAGATTGGCGATCACCATGGCTTTTGAAACGATGAGATTGAACGGGTTTTCGCCATATTTTTTTCAGTGGCCCGGTCCGAGGACACATCAAGAGGCCCAAATCCAATTGTGGTATTTTAAGAGTTTATTTAATAGCAAAATGAAGAAATAATAATGATAATACATTAATACATCTATTGAAAAAGAACTTTTCATGATTTAATAGTGCAGTGATTTTTTAATGTCTAGGAGATATACCATTCGTATTTATGGTTGGATCGTGATCATGATCCGGTCGCAAATAGTTGTGATCCTTCTGGATTTATCATCCTCATCAGGTTATAGTTTTTATTCGGAACAAATGGCCAGAGGCCGTCTGAAGACCTCCGGTGATGGATAAGTGGCTAGGTTACTAGACACCGAGTGAGAGTGTCCTCCGGGCGGCCTTCGGCCGCCCGTTCCGAACAAAAATTATAACCTGGTGGAGACGATAAATCCAAGAAGGGATCACAATCATTTGCGGTTGGATCGCGACCGTGATCCGACTACAAATGCGAGCGACACATCCCCTGGACCACAAAAAGTAGTCCAGGAGATCCTGCCTCGTAGTGGCAGGAGATTGGGCTTCAACTCGAGGATGGATACTCTGGTCCGTAAATTGCGGATTAAACGATGATCCTTTTTTTTAGACTCTTGATTTGAATAGACCCCATCTATTTAAAAATGGAGTCTATCCAAATCAAAGATCATCATGTAATAGATCATCCCTGATCCATAATTTACGGACAAGAGAATATGTACTGCTTCAACTCCAGTAAATTAACAGTTAAAAAATTTATTTAATGAACATTTGACTACGGACTGATTTATCTTTATAGTTTATATTTTTTTTTATAAAATCGGACGAATCAACCCCAAAATTAATCAGAATAAATAGAATACCTAATATCAACTAATAATAATAATAATATAATAAATCTACAGTAAACCTTCATTTTTATCAAGTATAATAAATACTTTTTATCTCCCTTTAATGAGTACTACAACTTTAGAGCCAAATAACAAGTTAAAATTTATTAAAACAGTTTTTAGTTTATACAACTTCGAACACAATGCATCAAGGCTTTATCAATCAGAAGCTCTTGATTGTGTGAAGCAATGAATCCACAATTATACAACACAATGCAAGCTCAAGACTCAGATTGTTGATCACTCCTAAAAAAAAATTGAGGAGCAAAACACATTTACCATCAAACACAGAAGAACGTTTAAAGAAATCTATCAATTTATGAAAATTTTGCCCGGTCACAAAATTATTGATCATATAAAAAGAATCAAATGCAAATACATAATTCAAACTAATGCACATGTTATCCAAGAAGCTTGGACAACTGATCCTTTAGTCATTGCACCCTCAAGTTTGGTTTTCATTTCCTTGCTCCTTAGTTGCTAGGCTATTTTTCCTTGACGTGCAGCTAGAATGCTGAATTACTGTCGGAGGCAAAGTATGCCGGTTCTCCAGGGCTCCATATTTACAAGCCGTTAGGGAATTAGGGTCCTTTTCACTTCCAATCCAGGCATGAATCAGACTAAAATTGCTAGTTTACATACTTGGATAATTAAATCTAACTCCTAATGTCTCTCTGATAATGTCATTTTCCAGCAAAATTTGCAAACTGCTCATCTGGTCAATAGTGGATTCAAAAACACCACCATGTTCTTCATCTTCTGCGTATACCTTCAGATTTGCAAGTTTTAAAAAAACCAAGGTCGATCCACAGCAGCTGCGGGTTTATCAGCTTTGGTAATTGAATCATCTTAGCAACCTCCAAGGATGACTATTCTAACAAATTATCAGTAGCAGGTCAAGCAGTGCTTAGTCAGGCCGCAGTGACAATCCATAGACGACAGTAGTGGTGCCGCCATCATCATTCTGCACAAGAACTCCACTGCTAGTCCACTAACTTCAAATAAATAAATCTTCTTATCAACTCGAAAGATACCCTTCCTAAAACTCAGAAACTGCACGTCAGTTCCAAGTAGCAGATGCAGAAACCCTAGCATGTAGTCTGTTTCTTTCTTTTGTTACATTTTTCACCTTCATTTTATAGACCTTTAGATCCCTAAGTATCAACAAACCAACAATGACCATTAAGGATTTAATAAGAAAGAACAGCAAATGAAAAAAGTAGCTAATATTTACCTGCATCGAGGCATATGGCAATCTAAGTCTTGGCAAATACAAGCATGATGCTGAAGTAGCAGCCAAATCTTCTTGCATGATATACAACCACCAGGAACACGCACCTTGCATCTCCTGCTATGGAGGAAGAGCTTTTTGACTTTCAAACAATATGGATATGTGCATCGAGGAGCATAGCACTTTGCAGCATGAAGCAATGCATCAAGGACAATCTGATATTTGACAGATATTACCGTTAAAGCAGTTCAAGTATATTACTGGAAAGTTTACAGAGTGCCATATCAGCAATTAGTTGATTAGGATCTACTATGTACTACTAAAACAATGGATACAGAATACCAGGAATATATCTAAAAGACAGAATAGATGTTTATGCATAACAAAAATTATCAATAACATAATAATTTGCATATTTGTATAAAAAAAATAGTATTCAAATGAAAAACATGTATTTTTTCATAAACGGTAAGTGGACCAGGATATGCTTGCAGGATTATAGTTCTCCCATCTTAGATATATTATTATACTAGGAAAGGAAAGATAAACATAGCAACCTAGATAAATTAAACCCCAAAACATGAAAACTGATATGATACTTGATAAACTGTTCTATTTCATTCAGGAACAGATTCTTACTGATCAACAGACATTGACTGAGTTCATAATGTTACAAGAAACTGACAAGATATACAAGGATTTGAATTTTCTAGCAACGGAATTACTGGAACTCAAGGATGTCATGCACCTAAAGACAATAAACTTGCATTTGAGGAGCTAGTCCAAATTGTAGAAGACCAAGTGGTGCATGTAGCAGCAGCTAAGATAGTAAAAGATGAACCAGACATGACTAATTAAACATCGAAAGGTCTTGAAAAAAGTCGAGAGCAAAATATAAGACAAGGTGGGGGTTCTTGGAGGGCTTTGGTGCATATAGAGATCACTCTGATGAAGGTATTTGTTCAACTCTTAACAGAGAAGGTTTCTTAGAAGCAATGTTATCTTCTGATTTCAAGTTTAAATGCATAAAAAAGTTGGACTTACATGAACGTTTAATCTTCCACTTCTTTGTTGCTTTGGCTGCAGATTGATCCCAGGCAACATGGTGTGACTAACCAACTGATGGTGAGAAGTCCCTTTCAAATAGCAAGAATCACAAAGGCGGTAACCCTGACAGTTCATACAGTGCCAATTTTGTCCACCATCAATGCTACCATGACACATGGCGCATGAGGATGTAAACACATATTCCATTGGATTATGAAGATGATAAAGGATCATCAGAGTTGAATGCTTTGCTCTACGGAGGGTGTCAAACTGATATTGTTCATTTTGACAAAAATTTAAAAAACCAGTTCGCACATCAAACAATTTGCTTTCTATAGTTCCATCTTCGTCATGAGTATCTGCAAGAACATCGATCTCCACCTGAAATAGAAAAACAGGAAGATGAGAAAGCATCTTGATAAAATTACAAGTAAACAGAATTTAGACACTCACTAATTGGAAGGAATGTTTTTCCTTAGCAGTAATAGGGTGTCTATCCTTCTTATCAAGATCCTGCATCTTATCATGGCACCTGTTATACCAGAACAAAATCAAGTGGAAAATACACAGAATTAGAAAACAACAGCAATCATCTAAGTAAACCACCTATCAATTACAAAAGGTCCTTTCTGTAAACGTGCCATATCATTTTACTTGCTTGTTCCAGGTTTTGTTTTTCCTATTTTATTTCTTTTTTATTTATTTAAGCATTTCAGTGTTAGAAATAGAATTTAGCATTCTCAAGAAAGAACCTGCCATGCAACAATGAATCCTAAAAAACCCAAACAAAGAAAGTCTGGCGTCACAGATTTGCACTTGAGCTATGCAATAAACATTAAGTTGTAAGGTGACAGATATTTGACTGACTAAAAATGTAGCTAAGCTTGGACAAAATACCAGAGCACATGAATGACAAATATGACAATGTAGAGCATTTAGAATCTGTAACTGAATGCAGAAACACATCCAGAAGTAGTAAAGTAGATAAATAGAACTACTTAGATAAGCCCAATATGTTACAAGATGTAAGTGTAGCAAGTCCAGTAGACATGAAATATAATGGCTGCATTTTGTAATATGAACGTGTTTGATGGTAATAGCTACATGGCACAGCAATCCACTGGGGTAAATAAAATAAAATATATGTTTAGCAAATTTCACATTGCTTCATTCATGTGTACATTAAAATTCAAATAAATATTGGGGTCAGGGATGGGGCCACAATATTGTGAAACTAGCATAATAATTTTTTCTAAATAATCAGAGTATTTTTCATTTATTCAACTTCACTAAACATTGAATGGAATTTTAGTTCGTCATGTGACTGAAAGTAACCTAAAGTTTAAAAAGTGTATTGATACATGATCATTCTACAGATATAGTGAAAGAGAATAGCCACAAGTTTACAGGTATATATCCAGCAAAAAGTCAAATTTAATTATCAAATAAACAATCACATATGCGCCAAAGGGAGGGAAACTGGCACAAAAGGAGATAAACTACTTACTGCATACACAGTTGAAAATTTTTGCAGACACTGCAGACCCAAAGTTTTTCAGACATAATAGGCTGATAGCAATATTTGCAGGTGTGCTGCAAGTGGACAATGATAAAGTCTTCCTTCATTGGGCGGATAACTTCTCCAAGCTGTTGATTAATCAAGAAATATGATGAGAAAATGTAATTGCTTCATGCCTTGAAAGATAAAAAAAATCTTTGGAGTCGGAGTCTGATAAGCTTAGGAATCAGCATGCAAAATCTGGTTGCTCGTCAAGGACTAGAAGCGAGATTTGCAAAGCATCTCCACAGGCAAGGCCAAGGATAATTCACACAAGCATTAGAAAAGCATGTGGTACACAATTATGCATGCCATATGAATCTATGTCTAAAACAGATATGAGACAACCTGATGAAGTGGGAAAAGAGAGGCCAAAGAGAAGTCTAATAGCAAAATTTGAATATGGAAATGTAGCAAATAAAGAATGAAGCAAGTAAAAAGGTGGGGAAAACAGAAAGAGAAGAAGAGACTCACTTGGTGCATAAGTAGAATATCCTTTGGATTTCCAGTTGATGCATCCCGTTTGGCAGCCCTTAGCGCTCTCTCGATCACTGCCTTTGTGCCTTTGGCCTGAGATTTGTTCTTGTCCTCCAGAAGAAAATCTGCTTTTCCAGGCCAGAAATCACTATCAAAGTATGGCAACTGAGCTGCAGTAACCTTAACTTTGCTTTCACTAGTGGGAACAAAGAAATGATCATATAAATTGGTTTGCTCCTGAATTACTTTTTCCTTTATGGCCTTGCGTATCATAACTTGGTACCTGTTATCATCAGATTAAGCTAATGGCTTGGTAATCATGCTAGAGCATAACTTTGAGGCACATGAAATGGGATAGTACTTACCATTCTCGAAGCTTCTCAGACTTTGGTGTCTTCTGTGTCTTAGGATGGCAGTATAGAATATAATAGTCTTGCCTTAGAGATGGGCAAGCCCATATATAGCAGCTGGTGAAACCTCTTTTCTTGCAGTAGTCAAGGTACCCTATCTAGATAAACAGGACAGGTAATGTTGGAGCATCATCCATTAATACTTTTGGTGGTAATAGAAAAAGGCAATGTGAAGTAAGCTTAATAGTTACAAATTTACTTACCAGGATCTCATGATAAACAAAGGTCCGCAAAGCCTCTCCTGTAACAGCCTTTATTTCAGGCCTGAAGTATTTGACAGAATCTATATATGAAATACAAACGCGCCTTTGATTTGGCAAAGAACACTCTGAACCATATTCTTGAACATACATGCCAAAAAGGCAAACATCTGCACCTTCAATTGTCTGAAATAACAGAATAACCTGAAAGGCAAACAAATTCATCATAAAAATACCATATTATTACACTAATGCAACTAAAAGTGGAGAAAAAAATGTAAGAAAACAAAGTATAGATTCAAAATCACACCTTTGATTTGTAAGGAAAATATGCAGGATACATTTCCTCCTTAAAAACCTCTTGAAAACCTGGATTTACTTCCACTTTCTTGTCAACTGATGAGACCACTCTAATGACAAGATCATTGGCCCCAGGCACCTGATAAGAAGAACGGAAAATATAGTTAAGCAAATATTATTTAACATGAAGGGGAGCCTTGGCACAACGGTAAAGTTATTGCTTTGTGATCAAAAGATCACGGGTTCGAATCCTAGAAACAACCTCTTGCAAAAAGCAAGGTAAGGTTGCGTACAATGGATCCTTCCCGGGACCCCGCATGGCGGGAGCTTCGTGCACCGGGCTGCCCTTAAATATTATTTGACATATAACATATAAGTCTCACTATAGATATAAATAAAATACCTCATCAACAGTTATTTGTAATTTCCTTGCCCTTTCTTCTCTCTCTTGTTGAAGGTGCTCAAATAACCAATTTTCTATATGATCACTCATCATAGTTTTTGGCAAATCAGTTGCCCGAAGAACTGCATTTCGCGGTACTGGTTTATGCATCTCACATTCCAGTTCGCGCAAGCAACACTCTGGGCAAGTGTATTCGGATTGCAATGCATCCTTCCTTTTTCCACTAAAAAGAGCACATATTTGATGCTGCCATGCTTTGCACTTATCACATTGGACCCACTGGAAAACATTCATCAGTAAAGCGACAGTTGATTTAGAAATGAAGAAAAAATATAAAATTGGGATGTTCAGATACTCCTACCCATTCATTTTCAGCATCACTCTCAGCATAGTTCAACCTCCTTTCCAAATTCACCTTTCGTATTTCTTGACGAGCAACCTTGATACTCTCACCAGAGGAACCATAGCACTTGCTACAGAAAGAGATCTTTGCACCGCACTCATAATCCGTGTACTTCAAACTTCTGATAGTATAATAGACTCCCCTAGGGTTGATTAACTTGTAACACGATGAACAATAACGAGGTGGAGCCTCAAAAGTAAGTTTCTCCATCCTGCACAAACTGCATAAGTTCTGATCTACCAGGTGTTCCATATCCTGGGATTTGTCTTTCTTTGCTTTATCCTAAATAACATGACCAAATTGCAGAATAAGACAACCAAGCAAACAAATTAATTCGCAACAGAAAAAAAAATCAGGAACAATGAGATAAGAAGCACGTTTGCCAATAAAAGACACAAGTTCTCCAGTTCCAGATGATCAAGGAAAATTTAGTTATTGAGACCAAACCCATAATACAGCAACATTATGCAAGAATGGAATTTATCAAAGAAGAAGCAACCAATAACCAAATATTCACAAAGCTTCAATAATGCTCATGTCATTAATCAAATTATCTAAAATAATCATAGTTGATATGTACAGAATCAATAAACCTCCATACACAACATTTAATTAGAAAACAGAGGTGCAGCTAAATGTTTTAACAGTGTCTTCAAACGTCAAGCATTGAATAGGCTGTTCTCCCACTGCAATTACTTCTAGTTTATTAATTTTTAATAATATATTCAGTTGAACAACATCAATGCTTGAACCTGATGCATTTTTTTTGTACGAGGACAAGTAAATTTTGTATTTCAGATAAAAAGTAGATACATGTACATTTATGGTTGGAACTTTAACAAAATACTCTGATCGCTGACAGTGTCAAAATATCTAGAGTAAAAAATAATTTTATGCATCTAAATTAAATGAGAATTTTTAGCAATGAATAAGAAAAAATAGAGAAAATAATAGGGAACACACTTAAGCAAGTAAAGGAAGAAAAGATGGTCAAAATTGGTACAAACCATTGGCACTGGGTAATAAGGGGAGGCAAAAGTGCAAGAGATAGAAGGCTCAACGAACATGGCTAAGAGGAGAATTAGGATTAACCAACAAATTTTAAATAAACACATTACACCCTCTTGAGCCATCTGGGCATGCCATCCGGTCAGTCTAAGCCATCTGTCTGGGATGTTAAGCAGTCCACACATGCTGTCTAAGAAGTCCGTCTAGGTCTTTTTTTTTAATACGCTTCCTAACAGTTATCAGCTAGGTGAGGTGGTTGCTTGACGAATATGCCTAGGCAGCAGCCATTTAGAATAATATGCATTGCTGAAAACAACAGCTGTGTTTCTGAATTTTGTACTAGCATTTTGCCTAGTCAAATGAAGAAAATATTCGTGAAGAACTCAGTCAAATGAAGAAATGGAAGACTACCATATGAAGAAGTCAGCCAAACTGGTATCTCAAAAAAGGTATTTCAAACATATTTATGAAATAATGTTAGTGCAATAGTAGAAACAACTATATGCTGTAGGATGGAGACAAAATTCAGAGAAAAAAAAACAATGCAGATTTAAAATAAGAAACATTTCAAGGAAATTGACCCAGAAAACAAAAGCTTCATCGGTAGTTGGAATCCTGATGAGTGCATTAGGATTTGAAATTTATTGAATTTGGGATGTTAAGTTACTGGAACTAAAATCTTGAAAATCATGCATAAAATTATATGAACAGTCAAAATCTAAAACTGCATATGGCCTTGCCACTTCCATGCACAATAGCTAAGTAAACTGAAGACCCAATTTTCACTAACTTGAAGACTGACCTGGTCTACATGTTGCTCAAGACTGCTTATGTGAACTCTAAGCATTTCTACAGTGAATGTATCAAGAAGAGAAGTCACTCTTTTGGGGGCTTCTGTCTTTGTCTCAGCCACATTAGCCAAAGAAGATAGTTTCACATTACCAGCATCACCGATTTCATCCATAGGAAACCCAAGTTGATCTACATTCATTTGTTGAGAGCATATAGTTACATTTGCTAACACATCAGCCTCCACACTAAGTGGGTCTCCAATTTTAGTCTCAATCATATTAGCATCTGCAGAAAATTCGATATTACCAACATCTTTGGTTTGAACCATAGGAAACCCAAGTTGAATTTCATTTGCTGGCTCAGAGCACATAGCTACATTTGCTAACTCATCAGGTTCCACGGTAAGATTTTCTTTGATCTCAATTTGTGTGTCCTCAGTAGCAACATATGTTTCCCCAGAATTTCTGAGGATGGAGTCCGTATTTTGACTTTCCGCTAGTTTAGCACTACTAGTATTTGCATCTCCAAGTGTGCAAGTTTCTATTAGATTCTGATTCCCAGTATTTGTATCTAAAGGCAGTCTCACCAGTTGGCCTGCTTGCAGCTCTCCTCCAAAATGATGGTTTGGTTTTGTTGATTCTACTCCGGCCTCAAAAGTTTCATTTTGACCAAAATGATTTGTAGTTTTGCCACGTTGGAAGACAGATTCCTCTTTATCCATGCTTACAACAGTACCTAGAGAAGTCTTAGATTCTGTAAAGCCATTGCTAATATTCCTTTGAGAAACTTCTTTCATTCTTGCTCTCACAGGACCACAAATGCTACAAAAAATATTAGAGCACTCTGCATAATGATCAAATAGGCTCTTGTACTTATTGCAACGCTTGGTACAATTAGCATCTTTACAATATAAAATGTGAGCAAAAGCACTTTTCAAATTGCTGCACTGGAAGAAGTTGCAATCATTTTCTTGATTCTGGCAGTTCCTAGCATGTTCATACAGGAATAGAAGATTCTGAATTGCTTGATATTGTGCTGGTCTTCTTGGGAACATGGAATGATCGCCAAATAAAACATCTGTAAGATTAGAACTATTTGTTGAAACGCATTCTTTCGATCCCAGAGCTAGTTCCTGCTTATTCATATCATGGATTACCAAAGGCCCACCTGGCATTTGCTCTGACAAATTATTATAATTAATTGAATGTGAAACTTTGACAGTGCTTTGCGAATGCAAGGGCTCAAAATCAGGCTGGCCAATTGGATCATATGCTTGATGAGGGCTTAGCAACATTGGCTTAGACTCGTGACTCCTACATACAGACTCTTCTTCCAAGTCATGCAGCTGTGCATGTAAATATAAAGACTGTGGAGTCTTTTTTGATGCATCTGACAGTTGTTGCTGACTGAGCTTGTGAGACAATTTTTGGTTAAACCCTACAGATGACCTATTTGAGATACTAGAATCTTTGGTTGCATCTGACGCATACATGCTGGAATTTTTAAAATTGGATAGCTTCCATTTGAAACTCAAACTGGTGTCACCTGCCAAATCGATTCAGCAAGGTAAGGTCAGAAAAATTAAGATTCTGGATCTATATTAACTGAAAAGCAATATAAACTCATAAAACATATCAGTATCAGCCCGAGAAAGAGGTATGATATCATTATCAAACTTATTACCATTGCCGTAGAAAGGTATTTGAGACATGCAAGGCATCCATTTACTCCTATTTTCATTTGAAAACTGATCATTTTGACTATCAGAATATTGTTCTGCTGACATTTGGCAACCAAAATGGTGTTTACTCAGAGTTTCTTCAGACAAAGGCGCAAGGTTTCCACCAGAACTAAGTGATGCATGGGCAACTACACGATGGTGCTCATTAGGTATATATCCTGCACAGGCCAATATAAAGTAACTAAATGAAATAAATATAACAAAATTGCTGATACTAATAAATCTACACACTTTGGGAAGCAGAACATAGATCACCAATCACAGGGCTCTTAAATGTATTATTACTGAACGAGATACCAGGCAACATGTCGCATAATACTTTCTCTTCATTGGTGCTTGAAGTTGGTGAGGCTGTTTTCACCTCTTGGGGTTTTTCTAGCCTCCCCACATGCGGATTGGACATCAGGGAGGAGAAAAGCATGTTCCTTCTATGCTGTATGAAACCATATAAAAGAATTTTTCTAAGATTCCATTCTAGTAGCCATGTATTCAGGTACATAGAACAAGATCATTTATAGCAAATGTGTTGTTGATAATGCAATAAACAGAAAAAGTATTATCTCACATTGAACTTAATTCTTCGGTTTCAAGACAAAATACAATATAATAGAGATTAAAATATTCTACAAATCATGTAAAGAAGTTAAGTGCACTGCAAATTGCCATGAGATTAAAGAGCTCAGCGTAGCAAATAACAAGAGGATGCAACAAGCCATGACACATATCAATGAGAACAAATCATGAAAGCAACAGAACACATTACAGAATGAATTCCTACTCAACCTTGAGAAATAAGATTTTTTAAAAGACGATGGAGGGATGGTATACTGACTCAATAGTATACATAGTTAACATTCAATTTGATTAGGATACTGTTGAGTTGTTGGTTTCATTATTCCTCATGCTCATGTAGTTTTCCAAAATATAGTTGTTTGCTTAGTTTGTCCGTGCTTGTAAACCAATAGTCAGATGGACTGGTCCTTGAAGCAAGATAAAAATTAATAAAAGTGCATCCTTTGCCACAACAATCCTTGTTCAAAACAAAAACAAATTAATATCAATTCCTTAAATAACTTAAGCACTGAAAAAAGGGTAAAAATAAAGGGTCAGAAAGTAAACTAATTTCATTAAAATAATAACCAATGATGACAAGACAATCCATACCCGATGAAAGCTACCATCTTGAACAAAACTAAGCATAAATGCTTAAAAACATATGCCTCAATTACCTTCGCAGAGGAAGCAAGAAAAGTCAGCATCACAATAGCTAAATAAATTAAAGACCCAATTTCCACTAAATTGAAGACTAACCTGGTCCACATGTTGCTCGAAACTGCCTATGTGAACCCTATGCATTTCCGAAGTGGATGTATCAAGATTAGAAGTCACTCGTTTTGGCGATCCTGTCTTTGTCTTAGCCATATTAGCAGAAGGAGATAGATTCACATTACCAGCATCACTGATTTCATCCATAGGAAACCCAAGTTGAACTACATTTGTTTGTTGAGAGCATATAGCTACATTTGCTAACTCATCATTATCCACACTAAGTGGGGTTCCAATCCTTGTCTCAACCACATTAGCAGATGCAGATGATTCGGCATTACCATCACTGATTTCAACCATAGGAAACCCAAGCTGAATTTCATTTGCTGGCTCAGAGCATATAGCCACATTTGCTAACTCATCAGGTTCCACGCTAGGATTTTCTTTGATCTCAATTTGGGCGTCCTCAGTAGAACCATAGGTTTCTCCAGAATTTCCAAGGATGGAGTCCGTATTTTGACTTTCCACTAGTTTTGCACTAGTAGTATTTGCATCTCCAAGTGTGCAAGTTTTTATTAGTTTCTGATTCCCAGTATTTGTGTCTAAAGGCAGTCTCACCAGTTGGTCTGCTTGCAGCTCTCCTCCAAAATGATGGTTTGGTTTTGTTGATTCTACATTGACCCCAAAAATTTGGTTTTGACCAAAATGACTTGTAGTTTTGGCACGTTTGCAGGCAGATTCCTCTTGATCCATGCTTGCAACAGTAGCTAGAGGAGTCTTAAAATCTGCGAAACCATTGCTAATATTCCTTTGAGAAACTTCTTCTATTCTTGCTCTCACAGGACCACAAATACTACAAAAATTATTAGAGCACTCTGCATAATGATCAAAGAGGTTCTTGTACTTGTAGCAACCCTTGGCACAATTAGCATCTTTACAATGTAAAATGTGAGCAAGAGCACTTTTCAAATTCCTGCATTGGAAGAAATTGCAATGATTTTCTTGATTTTGGCAGTTCCTAGCATGTTCATACAGGAATAGAAGATTCTGAATTGCTTGATATTGTGCTGGTTTTCTTGGGAACATGGAATGATCACCAAATAAAACATCTGTAAGAACAGAACTATTTGATGAAATGTATTCTTTCATTCCCAGAGGTAGCTCCTGCTTAATCATATCATGGGCTATCAAAGGCCCACCCGGCATTTGCTCTGACAAATTATTGCAATTAATTGAATGTGAAACTTTGGTATTGCTTTGCAAATGCAAGGGCTCAAAATCACATTTTTGTACTAATATGTGCCGTCGTTTTAGATATCTACCCTTATGCAACAATTGAGGCTGCCCAATTGGATCATATGTTTGATGAGGCCTTAGCAACATTGACTGAGACTCCTGACTCCGACATACAGATTCTTCTTCTGTGTCATGCAGCTGTGAATGTAAATATAAAGATTCTGGAGTGCTTTTTGATGCATCTGACAGTTGTTGCCGACCGAGCTTGTGAGGCAATCTTTGGTTAGATCCTATAAATGACACATTTGTGACACTAGAATCTTTGGTTGCATCTGACATGTGCATGCTGGAATTTTTAAAATTGGATAGTTTCCATTTGAACTTCAAGCAGGTATCACCTGACAAATCAATTTACCAAGGTAGGTCAAAAAAATTAAGATTCTGGACTGAAAAGAAATAAACTCATAAAAGATATCAATACAAGCCCCAGAAAGAGGTATGCTATCATTTATCAAACTTATTACTATTGCTGTAGAAAGGCATCTGAGACATGCAACACATCCCTTTACCCTTATTTTCAAGGAAAACTGATCAACATTGCTCTGCTGATGTTTGGCAACAAAAATGGAGACTACTCAGAGTTCCTTCAGACAAAGGTGCAAGGTTTCTCCGGAACTAAAAGAGATGCATGGGTAACTACATGATGGTGCCTGTTAGGCATATATCCTGCTCAAGCCAATATTATCAAGATCCAGGATGTAATTCCATTTACCAAGATGTACCCACTTAGTGACGGTATAATAATAACTACGAAGTATACCAGCAATCGATAAAGCAAGATAAGTAAGAGATGTTCGCAAAACATATATGCTCATTTCTTTTCCAACAGAATATAGTACCAAAATGTTATACGAATAGAACAAAAAATGCAACAAATAAAGTTAAGCCCACTATTGGTACATCAAGTATCTCTAAGCAACTTTGCATAATGGCCGACAACTACAAGGAAATCCAGCAAACCGCAGCTCATCTCAGCGCTGCTGAACACAGCTTCTGCATGCAGCGAGCAAAGGTGGAGTATTCCAAACAAGTAGACCGCAATTCCTCCTTTTTTCATGCTCTAGTTAAAAGGAACAACCAGAGGAAAGAAATCACTGCAGTTGAAACCTCAAATGGCAGCATCACAATGTCATTTGAGGAGGTTGTTCGTGTGTTCACAGTCCACTTGAAAAGTCAGCTTGGCAAAGCACCTGATCGAACAGCTTTCTCACATTCCAGCATGCAGTTTGGCTGGCTTATTTCAGTAGACCAGCATGCTCAGCTGGTTTGGTTACCAACAGTAGAAGACATAAATACGGCGCTCTTTGATATCAGAGATCAGTGAGCCCCTGGCTCAGATGGATACGGCTCTAAGTTTTCAAACAAGCTTGGGAGACAGTAGGGGCAGATTTTACTACCGCAATCTTGGAGTTCTTCAACATAGGCAAATTGTTGCAGAGATGGAATCATACTTTGATAGCCCTAGTTCCAACATCAGCACATGCAAGGCTACAAATTAGAGACCTATTTCTTGTTGAACATTGTTCTACAAGGTTATTTCCAAACTTCTGGCAGCTTGGATATCACCAAAATATAGGACTGTATCCTTCACCAGTCTCAGTTTTTGTGCTATTACTGATAACATCCACTTAGCACAAGAGCTCTTTCAGAAATATAACAGGAAACACATCTAGAGAGATGCATTATGAAGATTGATCTCTAGAAAGTACATTTGGATTTCTTACCTGGGGCTCTTCTTGGACTTTATTTTCCTGAGCAGTTTATTGCATGGATTATGGAGTGTGTGACCACCACTTCTTTTTCGGTGGCCATCAACAGGGGGATGTTTGAACTCTTCAAGGGGGCCAGAGGACTGCGCTAGGGGATCCATTATCGCCATATTTATTTAGTATCTCTGTCAGATCTTTGGATGGTAGATACAACAAAGTACATTACGACCTGGCTTCAGGTTCCACTGCCAATGTGCCCACCTCAAATTAGCACACATGGCATATGCAAATGATTTACTTCTTTTTTGCAGGGGAGATACTCGATTGGCATATTATCTTCTTGTTTACAGGAGTTTGGGGCAACAATGGGACTTCAAGTGAATAAACTGAAGTCAAGCATTTATCCGGCAGGAGTTGATGACACGACACACGGGAGGCTGCATTCCATCACTAGTTTTCAGGAGGGCATGATGCCTTTCAAATATTTGGGGATACCGCTAGCTACTGAGCGACTTCGGATTTCTGACTATACCCCTCTACTTGAGTCTTTGGTTCAAAAGATCAATGTTTGGCCACAGAAGACATTATCCTACGCTAGCAAGGAACAACTCATCACTTTTGTACTTTAGGGAGTGGGATGCTACTGACTATCCATATTGCTTCTATCGCAGAGCATCATTGACCGCATCTACGTCTTTCATGTGGACCTCTAAGCATCCCCGGTGTTATGGGTAGATATGTGCAGGCCTAAAGAAGGTGGCTTGGGATTTCGAGACTTACGGGCTTGGAACTTAGGCCTCCGGGCTAAAGTTTTGTGGCAAATACACACGAAGAAAGATGCCCTTTGGATCAAATGGGCACATCATACATCCTTGAGGTGTGTTGATTTATGGACATGGGAGGCAACCCACTTGGATTCCTCTCTAATTAAGCGACTGCTACATATACGGGATCTTATATTATTGGTTATAGGGTCCCAGAGGCTCTTGGACAAAGACTAGCAGACTGGTTCAATCAGGATGGAGGGGTAGTAAGGGCATATGATTTTTTTTTTGGCATGCTAGTCCTAAGAAACTATGGGCTCGGATAGCATGGAAAACTTACTTACAATTGAGTCATGCAGTCACTTTCTAGATGTTGACACAGAGACGTCTACTGTTACATTTCTGCAACATGAGCACTTATTCTTCGGGTGTCCCCCTATTACAATAATTATGGAGGAGGATCAGAGATAGGCTCCATACCAACGGACGTTGAGTCTTTGGAAGACATTATGAGCCGAATGTTGATGAAGGTTCGCCATCTTGCATTGTCATCTATGATTTATTTTGTATGGAAGGATCGAAATAGAAGTTTCTTTGGTGAGGGGCAATTAGATATTGAAAGGATCTTCAAGTGTATGAAAATTCTTGTGTACCAGTCCTTGGGTGTATGCTTTCTCTGATTTGATACTTCATCAAACATGAGGAACTCCTAAAGACTGTTTTTTGTAATTTGATTCGTGCTATAAAATTTTACCTATAAAAAACAACAACAATGACTTCCAAATTAACATTTCTTTGTACACTGACCGAAACCAATTATGACTTTAAAATCAACCTTTGTCTATAAATCTGGAGACTAAGGCAAAATCAATATTGAGCACAAATTGTTAGATAGATAAATCAAAAAAGATGTGCATAAATTTAAAGTTGGTCTTTAGTTATATATATATAGTCAAAATTTTATTTTTGTTTCCACTTATTTATCACAATTTAATATATTTTTAATTGTAACCTTTTAATCATCACCAATAAACCTACTAAGTTAATCACAAAATTCTCAATGTATAGTGGCGTCATCTAACATATGGGGCTAAAGCACTCACTAGTTAAATACAATGATCTAGCATCATCGTGTAAATAAATAGTGGTGTGCAAGTGACATCATGATGCCACAACTTCATCATGTAGCCAATCAAGTACTCTTATAAAAGGTTATGCTCAATGTTTTCACTCTATAGTATTTATATTCTCGTCCATTTATAATCATTGTTGTTTCACTTTAAATCCTTATACACAAGCATTTTATTTTGGATTTACATTGTATCAGTTAGTCTAAGGAACTGACCTAATTTAATCTTTTTATAATAATTATGTAAATTCAATTGTATATTAGCATATGATCTTTAGTTAAAGGTGTACAAAAGTTAACAAGTAGCATGAAGGGTAATCCAGTCTAAAGATAGGTTTTAGCCAAGAAGTAACACAGTATCAATTTTTACCTAATGAAATCAAACTCTTCTTATGTTAATCCCCATATAATCACCCACATATATACAACATGAAAAAATATGAGTTATTTAACCCCTCAAGGTTTACTTTCAAATAAAACTCATTTCATTATTTTAATGTTCTATGCTTTTTTACAAATAAGTTATAGCTACATATGTAGAATCTATTTTTACATATATTTATATGTATGCACAAAGAAGATGCAAATGAGTTCAATTATAGATTTATCCATGTCAAATATATAAGTAGCAAGTAGGATTGAGGATCTAAAAGTTAATGTGCTCCCATCAATGATATTTAGAAATATAAAAATAAAAATATTGTAGGAAAAAAAATTAAGATAAATTTCTAATTACCATAGTAACACAAAATAAAAAATAATTAAACTTCAGAGTTGATAGATCCAATCTTGAGGTACCTATCTCTACACTACCCTATTTATAAAACTTAATTCACACTGCTAACAAACAACCTTTTATTCCCTTGCTAATCCAAAATACACTCCTAGGTACTAAAATGAGCAAACGACATGAATATACTAAGACCATGTATTTATTTTCCAATTTTCCCTCAATTGAACAGAAATGGATAGGTGTTTCAATGCTACAAAATGCTTGAGGCTATCAAACATAAATAGCATTTAACTATTAATGAAAATTAAACAATCTTACAAAATGTCCATAAAAATATTACTGAATTCTGACCTTTAATTTGACCAACGCGCAAGGCAAGATCTGTTCATCGCGGTGATATGTTGGATGCAAAGCAACAAGAGCGGTGGCTTCATGCAAGGGCACATGGACCAGACGGTGGCTAAGAGAGACAACAAGGAGAGGCCGACTGCTTGCCCTAGCTCCTGGCTGTGCCCTGGCTCTGAGAAGCACCAGATGGTGGTCCGGGCTCGGTCCCTCTAGGCTCCCGGCGGCCAGGGGTGCACAGGGAGAGGGAGAAGTAGACAAATAGGAAGGAAAGGGAGGGAAGAGATGGCCTGAAGCGGCCTCTCTCGGCTCCGGCGGTAGTGGGTGCTCAGGCGACGACGGAGACAACCGCACGCCGGGCACACGCAGAGCAGAGCGAGAGAGTGAAACGAGAGAGAAATAGATAGCGATAGTGAGGGAGAGACTGCCGGCGGAAGGAGGCCGGCGACGTCGTGAGAGGGAAAAAAGATCGGGAAAGGAAAGGAGAGGCGGCGGGTAGGGTTCGTGTGAGTACGCGTGGGAAGAGTGATAACAGATATTATATAATGCCGACTCGTTAAAAAACATTAACGATCTACGAAATCGAATCTACGTATATAAAATTCGGTTCGATTTTAAATTTATTAAAGGAAATAAATTGATCCTCAAGTAAATTCATTTAACTTTCTTAACATGTCTACCAAATGAATTCATTTTAATTTTATTTGAAATTCAGATTCTAATTTATTAATTCGGTTATTATTTTATTGTATTAAAATTTTTAAATAATACAAAATTTAAATATGATAAAATAATATTTAATAAATATTAAAAAATAAAATTAGATAAAATTAGCATGATAAAAATGGTAATAAACTCAATGATAAATTACTAGCTCCAAATTATTGGATCGTGAAAACGCTAAAGGAGGGTGAGTAGTATTCATTGAAAATCGTTATCGAGTAAACAGCGGAAAGTAAATACGAAAGTAACATCAGAAAAACACGAGCGATTTTTACGTAGTTCAGAGCCTTCGACAACTCCTACTCCAAGGTCCAGGTCCTGCGGACTTATCGATGGCAATCCACTAAAAATCTTTTCCGGTACACCCGGAAGAGAGAATCGAGTATAATAGAAATAAAGCCAAGTGCAACACTTGCCTTTTATAATAGTTAAGTACAATAGAAAAATATTACCAACACTTTTAGGGATCAAAGAATAAAGCATTTTCAGTTGATATTTATCTGTCGGACGTGATCGGAACTCCTTGGAGCAATCGTCGAGTTTAGTAGCTTCGCAACAGAGTCACAGCAAGAACTAGAAGCAATCGTGAGCTCAAATGTACGCATAGTAGCTCGAATGTACTTGATGATCCAATGCCTCCTCGAAACTGCCTTATAAAAAGTTTGGAAGGTGCATTCCATAAGCATGGAATGCGCCTCCAATGAGACAAAACTCATCCCGAAGTGATCGGTGCTTATCCTTAACTTTGGTCAAATTTCATCCAGTGGAAGGCGTCTTCTATGAACAGTACCAAGGCGCCTTCCATGAACAGTACCAAGGCGCCTTCCATAGCCATAGAAGGCGCCTTCGGGTACTGTTCACCTGAAGGTAGCTTTGCTTCTTTCCTTGTTTTCTTGCCCTGCAACAAATGTATTAGTTAAAAATACACTGCAAGACAAGTGTTAGCATAATAAAAAAATGGAGTAATTAGTTTCTGTCCTCCCAGGACCAGGAACTAGTTAATGTCTCAGTTTAGGGATCCAAAATGGACCTAAACTGGACCGACGCCCACTATCCCTCAACTGAGGCGCATCCTCACAATCACTCTCCTCCAGTGATTTGCCTTTTGTCAGACATCCGGTCAGCCCGTCGACCAGTCTGGACTTCGTGCTAACTATATTCCGATCGACCCGTCGACCTAGTTGGGCTTCGTGCCAACTATCCGGTCGGGGCGTCGACCTAGTTGGATTTCTCCTGCACACTCAGTCAAAGTGTTAAATCACAACAAACTAACTTAACCTACATTGTCATTCATCAAAACCTGAATTAGACCATTTGTGCAAACTGCACCAACAATCTCCTCCTTCTTGATGCAATGACAACCTGGGTTAAGTTAGTGAAAAATATGCAAAAAAAATAAATAAATAAACATATGACATGGTTTAAGTTAGTCTGATTTTGAAGTATCATTTGGTTTTTATTAACTTAATCCACCTAACCCTCCCCATTTGACATTCATCAAAAATAATAAGCATTGACAAGTGTAAAAAAAAAATTAACTAAGGAAAGAAATTTTGGACAACAAAAAATTTTCACGTATAATGGGGGAGTTTAAACTTATAAAAATAAGTTAATAACTTGTTCAAAATACAGATTTTCAAATAAGTTAGAAATAATTTTCAAAGTCTACTTATTGTTGGGATCCATTGGTTGGCTAGAAGGAGGGGGGAGGGGTTGAATAGTCCTGTACAAAATCAAAACAAACGAACCCTTCTCGGACTTAAAAGAACACTTGTATAAACGATAAATAAAAGAAACTGAAAGATAGAGACTCAGAGAGTTTTACTTGGTTACATCCGGGAAGGTTATTAATCCAAGGAAATGATGCGTATTAATTTCTCCTTAAGGCGGAGAAGCCTCTTTATAGCAATGAAAGCTCAGAAAGGAAGAAGCTAAACAAAATAGAAAAGCTCACAAGTGTTGTGTCAAGAATTGCTTGCTATATATAGTTTCTTGGACCAAGGCTGTATTTGTAGCCTTGGTTGAGACACCTGGAAGGGGATAAAATGTTATCCCCTTCGCAACGAATTGCGGTCAAACGCGATCTGGATAATATCACATTCTGGACGCCTGGACTGATCCGAGCCCCCGGACTGATTCTGAGCGTCCGGACCCTTAAAGTTAACAGTGTTGACTTTTTTCGGTCCAGACCCTCTGCTCCAATGCTACTCACCTCGGTCTGGGTTTTCCGCTTTAGCTCCGCTTGCTTGGGTGATTTCGACCATCCGGAATAGGGCTCACCCGAACCTAACTTTCGGCATTCTCGAGCAACCTTCCACTCCAGCTTATCGTCCCTCGAAAACGTCGCATGCTTCTTTCTCGTCCACCCGCATACTCTTTCGTAGCACCTCGCCCCTCAGAAGCACCGAACTCGTCGGGTCTCTCTCGTGTCGTCCTTCTCGCTAGCTGCGTCTTTTGCTCGACTTCCTGTGCTCCTAAGCTTCTGCACACTTAGACACAGGGTTAAACACAACAGGACATAACTTAACTTGTTTGATCACATCAAAATAACTTTGGGGTACCAACACTTATTTCACATAATTTTCACAATTACTATCTTTTATTATATTTTCAAAAGATATAAAATTTAACAAAAAATGCTAAAACAACATTTTTCAAAATGGAAAAAAAAATTGGAAAACATTTTAACAATTTGAACAACATTTTGAAATTTGAAAAAGATATACAGGATGTTTTCAAAAAATATCTTTTCAAAAATAAATTTTAAGTCAAGTCGTTTTCAAAAATTTTGACAAATTGATTTTTAAAACTTATCTTTAAAGCTTTTAAAGATTAAGGAAGTAAATAAAAATTTTAAAAATAATTTTTTTAAAAAATATAAGTAGTTTGCAAAATATTAATACTCTCCCTAAATCTGATAGTATTTTTTTTTATATTTTAAAAGTAAATAAAAATTCAAGTTAACATAAATTTTAAGTTAAAATAGCTTTGAACTAATTTTTAAGTTAAAATAATTTGTTTTGAGTTAAAATAATTTTTTTAAGTTAAAATAATTTTTTAAGTTAAAATTAATTTAAAATATTTTTTAAGTTTAAAATAATTTTTAATATAATTTTTTAAATTTAAAATAATTTTTAAGTTAAAATAGTTTTTAAGTCAAAATAATTTTTAAGTTAAAATAATTTTTTAAGTTAAATTAATTTTTAAAATATTTTTTTAAGTTAAAATAATTTTAAAATAAAATTTTAAGTTAATTTATTTTTTAAAAAATCAAATTTTAAGTTAATTTATTTTTTAAAAAATAAAATTTTAAGTTAATTTAATTTTTAAAATAATTTTTAAGTTAAATTAATTTTTCAAATATTTATTTAAGTTAATCTAATTTTTAAAATATTTTTTAAAGTTAAACTAATTTTTAAAATAATTTTTTAATTTAAACTAATTTTTAAAATATTTTTTTTAAGTTAAGTTAATTTTTAAAATAATTTTTAAGTTAAGTTAATTTTTAAAATAATTTTGAAGTTAAGTTAATTTTCAAAATACTTTTTAAGTTAAGTTTATTTTTAAAATAATTTTAAGTTAAGTTCATTTTTAAAATATTTTTTAAGTTAATTTTTTTAAATACTTTTTTTGAAGTTATAATAATTTTTAAAATAATTTTTAAGTTAAGTTAATTTTTAAAATACTTTTTAAGTTAAGTTTATTTTTAAAATAATTTTAAGTTAAGTTAATTTTTAAAATATTTTTTAAGTTAATTTTTTTAAATAATTTTTTTGAAGTTATAATAATTTTTAAAATAATTTTTTAAGTTATGTTAATTTTTAAAATATTTTTTAAATTTAAATTAATCTTTTAAGTTAAATTAATTTTTTAAAATTTAATTTAATTTAATTTAATTTAAGTTGATTTAATTTAATTTAATTTTGGTCATTAGTTATCTCACCCGATCTAAGTTTTCAATCAGATAATCCTATAATTTTTGTAAGATGAGACAAGTTAAATTTCAAGGTTTGGTTTAATTTTAAGTTAGATTCAGGTTTAGCTTTGGGCTCAACAAACATGCATTATTTGGATAAACTTCTAGGCTATGGTGAGTCACCTGGACATCATTAGAGTAACCATGTCTTCGAGGTTTTTCAAATAGTTTTATCCACTGAACTTAATACAAAACCTTAGTCTAACAGCTAAAATCCGTAAGGGTAGCTTCAGTTAGTTCTACTCAGCCAAATGTACCAGGTTGAAGTCATATCTTTCTAGACATGCATAGACTGAGCTTCCCTAACCTACTATCATCCAAAACTTCACCAGTATCATAGGTCAAGTTAAACTTAGTCCATTTTTAAGCTAATTTTAATTACCCTGTCGGGTAGGTTATTTTTTGAGGTGTCAACTAGGAGTGAGCAGTCAATCCGTCAAACCGACCAACCCGCTTATACCGACCCGAACCGAACCGAAAAAAAATAATCCGTCGGATATAGGGTCGGATGTAGGGTCCTAATATTGTATTATCTGATCTAGTAGGGCCGGATAGTTTTTTATCCCAATAACCGAACCAATTGTAATAGTTATTTCTGATTAGCTGCTATAACGTGTAATGAGTAATGTCTATTATCATTTTAATTTTTTTATATATATATTTATATTTATATTTTATATTTCATTGGATATAGGGTCGGATATCCAAATAACTGACAACCCGTCGGATATCTGAAACATAAGAACCGTCGGATATAGGGCCGGATGTAGGTCCCGATTTTGCATTATCTGATCTAATAGGGCCGGATAGTTTTTTATCCCAATAACCGAACCAACCCGATCCGTGATCACCCCTAGTGCCAACTAATTTGGAGTCTTCCCCTGAATTATTGATCTAGATTAAATTTTAGTTCTGGGTTTATGTCGATTACTTTTATAATTGTAATGCACTTGATGATAATTTGGATTTGATTTGGTTTTGTAGTTATTTCTATTATTTGATTTCGGTTTTGTTGATTTAGTTTTATAGTTAGAATTCTGAATTGGGTTTTTGGATTTTACGTAATATAATTTATTTTTAGGTATATAGTATTGATTAATTCCTACTTGCATGGTTAGACACGCTTTCGAAACTCAAGCTTTGATTTGTTTTTTATTTTGAGATACAAGTGAAATAAATGATTTATTTATTAAGCTAGACTTGTATCCAAGTCCAGATTTGTTGTATACTCCTTTTTGATTATTTAATATTATATCCAAATTTTTAGATTTAGTTGTGAACTTTTCTAATAACTCTTTAAGCTTGTTAATTTCAATTTTTAGTATTGAATTTTCCTCCTCCAGTTTTACGACTTGATTTAGATTTGATTTTTCAATTTGTTCCTTGAGTTGTTGGTTTTTCTCAAGGAGCAATTTATTTTGATTGCAGTTAATTTTTTATTTAAGCATGAAATAAATTTTAAAAAAAATTGCTTAAATTAAAATTTACCTCATCGGAACTTTCGGAAACGAGTACAAACTCGTGGCTTGATTCCGGTTCGGACCCGTCTTCCGATTTGTCCTCCGATTCTCGTGGGCCATCAGCGCGAGGTAGCTTCAGTTCTTCTGCTCTTCGGCTTCCGATTCCTCTGAAGACGATTCGTCCCATGTTGCTTTCAGTGCCTTCTTTTTTGTTGTCTTGGTTTTGTCGTTATTCAACTTTGGGCACTTGTTCTTGTAATGATCCTTCTTGTTGCATTCGAAGCAGGTCACATTCTTTGATTCGGTAGTGGAGTTGATCTTCTGTAGGTCTTTTCTGCTGAAGTTCTTCTTTCTCCTAGAGAACATTTTTCTTACCAAGTTCACCAGGTGTTCTTCGTCTTCTGAGTCTTGGTCTAACTCACCTTCGAATCCAGGAACGGTTCTGGACTTTTCCTTGGAGGAACCTGCAAAAAGAGCAGTACCTTTCTCGGTTCTGACGTTAGTTTGCTCCTGTAGCTCAAGTTCACAAAACAATTTGTCTAATTTTAACTTTGAAAGATTCTTTGAAATCCTGTAGGCATCCACGATGGATGTCCACAATGTATTTTGAGGAAACACGTTTAGGTCGTACCTTATTAAATCACGATTCTCTATTTGATGGTCGATTGTATGAAGCCCGAAGAGAATGTCTTTGATCCACCCGTGGAGTTGACTCACAGATTCTCCTTCCTGCATCTTAATGTTAAACAATTTATTTAAATACAGATCTTGTTTGGTTACCTTTGCGTCGCTAGTTTCTTCGTGCAGTTCGATAAGTCTGTCCCACAGTTCCTTCGCATTTTTGTGTGGGCCAACTCAGTTTAGCTCCTCCTTTGTTAGCCCACATTGTTGTGTGTTGAGCGTCTTGAAGTCGATCTGGACTTTCTTCTTCATTTCCGGATTCCAATGTTTTGGGTCCATTGGATTTCCAGAGTTGTCGATAGGTGTCTTGTAGCCTCCGGTGACGCTGAACCACTAGTCGAAGTTGGTCTTCAAGTAAACTTCCATTCATTTCTTCCAGTATGGGAAGTCGCCGTCACTGAATAGGGGAGGGCGGACGGTGCTGTAACTCTCGGTCTGGGTCATGAATTCTGCACACAAAGAGAGAAAAAAAGAGAGGGTCCCAAGACTTGGTCTTGAATTAGTAGTGTGGGAGAAAGAAAAATATTCCGACTGAAATAGTGTTGCACCAGATCAGTTTAATTTGCTACGAAGAAAATGTTTCCAAAAAGGTAATAATACCAGTTTGAATTATATCGAAAAAACTTAAAATCGAAAAAGAACAAAAAACTTTCACCCCCTTTCTTGATTGATGGTTACACCAAATCAGAGTGGTACTTGCTTTGATACCACTTATTGGATAGTGAAAACACTTGAGGGGGGAGGGGTGAATAGTGTTCGTTGAAAATAGTTATCAAGTAAGCAACGGAAAGTAAATACGAAAGCAACACTAGAAAAACATGAGCGGTTTTTACTTAGTTCGGAACCTTCGGCGACTCCTACTCCAAGGCCCAGGTCCTACGGACCTATCGATGGACAATCCACTGAAATTTTTCCGATACCCCCGGAAGAGAGAATTGAGTACAATAAAAATAAAGCCTGCACTTGTCTTTATAATAGTTAAGTACAATAGAAAAATATTACCAACACTTTTAGGGATCAAATAACAAAGCACTTTGAGTTGATGTATGTCTGTCGAGCGCGATTGAAACTCCTTGGAGCAGTCGTCGGGTTCAGCAGCTTCGCAATAGAGTCAAAAAAAGAACCAGAAGCAATCGTAAGCTCAAATGTACGCGTAGTAGCTCAAATGTACTTGATGATCCAATGCCTCTTCGAAATTGCCTTATAAAAGGCTTGGAAGGCGCCTCTAATGAGGCAAAATCCATCTCGAAGTGATCGGTGCTTATCCTTAACTTTGACCAAATTTCATCCAGTGGAAGACGCATTCTAAGAACAGTACCAAGGCGCCTTCCATAACCATGGAAGACGCCTTCGGGTACTGTTCACCCGAAGGCAGTTTTGCTTCTTTACTTATTTCCTTGCCCTGCAATAAATGTGTTAGTCGAAAATATCCTGCAAGACAAGTGTTAACACAATATAAAAATGGAGTAATTAGTTCCTATCCTCCCAGGATCAGGAACTAATCAAGATCTCAGTTTAAAGATCCACCTAAACTAGATCGACGCTTACTGTCCCTCAACTGGAATGCGTCCTCACAGTCACTCTCTTCCAGTAACTTACCTTTACTTACCTTTTACCAGACATCCGATCAGCCCGTCGACCCGTCTAAACTTTGTACCAACTATTCGATCAGTCCGTCGACCTAGCTAGACTTCGCGCTAGCTATCCGATCGGCCCGTGTACCTAGCTAGGCTTCACACAGTTATCCGATCGGTTCGTCGACCTAGCTAGATTTCTCCTGCACACTCAGTCAAAATATTAGATCACAACAAACTAACTTAATCTATTTATCATTTATCAAAACTTGAATTAGACCGTTAGTACTAAACACACCAACACAAATAAGATGAATTTAACTCTTGATACGTCACTCATACATACCAAACATTCAATAGTGCTCTTATTGGATTCTAACCCTCGCCTCTTGGGTAAAAAAATACCCCATCATTTGCTAGAAAGCCACACCTTGGGGGGATGTAATATCATATTTTTTTTTCTACAATAGATGACCTCCGACGCCCCCATATGATTGACCCCATGGTCATCATTAAAAAAAATCAAACAAGCCACCACACAAGAAAATTTCCATCAACCTTATTGAGAATAAACCCTTAATTTTACAAATATGTGACCCATTGTAACATATCTTAGCCATTGTGATTGTGAATTCAATTTTATATCAAGAATCAAATGAAAGAGTTGAGTTTGATGGTTCTCATAATTATTATTTATTTATCAAATTTTTTAAGCTTTTTTTTTTCAAAAGCTAATAAAGTTTGAATTTTTATTTTGCTTTAGACTAATCATTAGTCCAATAAATAAATCTTTAACATTTTTAATAATATATAATAAACTAAAGTATGTAAGAAGTCTACTACAAATGCAAATCTAAAAATGCAAATATATTATTGAACATAAAAAAAAATTAAAGAAATAAAACTTATCTAATTCATAAATACTTATGTTTGTAAGCTATTTGCATGTTTTATATGAAATGTTAAACACTAGCATCATAACTTTCCTAAACAAAATGATAATGTAGAGCTATTATCAAGTCCTTATTCTGAGTAATGAAAGCCAAACCATTTATTAAAATGTTAAATAATAAGAGAAAAAAATTACAGGCCAATTTCACAAATTCAAAGCCTCGGAAGGGATTTAAAAAGCAATTGAAAAATAAAAACAGATCATTCAATGAGTTATAAGACGTGATTAGGACAACAAGAATCAAGAACCTAATTGAACATTACAACAAAATGAGAATAGAATACACACAAAAGAGATAATAATATTTTTTAAAAAACTAAGCCTATGATAATGAAGAAAATGGGGGAATTACAAAACTGCAGCTGCAGCACAATCCGCTTGAAACAGTTTCAGTTGCATCCTTTCTGTTAACACTGTCCATATTTTAGCTATTTTCCACTTCCTGTTTCCTATTTTTCTATACATCATGGATGATACCTACACCTATCAGGCGCTGTTTCTTCAAACCAGACCGCCACTGTTATATACAGACTCGAATCTAAAATAGGTCAAGGGGTGCTGATGCAAGCTTCAAGAAGCAACAATCTTACCAGGAAGTGTTGCGATCAAAACGAGCAATTTTTATGCCTCCGCATTATGTAACCTGAATTCAGATACAGATATGTAATTCTTAGAATAAAGGTTTGACGTGTTGGTTTACAGGGCTTTGCTAATGCAATGTAAATAGCAATGAGCTCCAACCTGTTGAAATAGGAGCCGAAATAAGAATGAAACCAAACTTCACAAAAACAACTGAACTAAAGAACTAAGCAACAAAAAGATAAGTAACGAAAAAATTCTGATCCTAAATTATAGATCAAATATCTAAAACTGAAATGTATTAATTACTGATATCATCAAATGAGCAATGGCATTTTTAAGCTTAAAAGATTATCAAAATTTCAAGATAATAACTTCAAAGTATCGAGAAGGCAGGCAGGTGGGACTTATGGCTCAATGACCGCAACATTCTGAACTAAGTTTACAATTTTAACAAGCCAAAGGGATTGGGGGTGGCCACATCACGTATTGAGTCGGGATAAGGAACCAGATCCGATCCAATCCAAATTGGTTTGGGGTATAAAAAACGCAAATACATACCTTAAACTCAATTTTGTTTTTATAGAGGGAAAAAACTACTTTTGGGGATCAGAACAAGCTGGGTTTCAAAAAATTTAGGTTTATGGGCACTTCACTTTTGGGAAGTTTTTGAAATTTTACCAATTTCAAGTTTGTTGCATTTCCAGATTCTTTAGGGGTTTTGGGTGATTATAATGTTTTCATATATTTGATATATATGGGTGTATAATTAATAATAAGCATCAAAACCAATTCAGGTCAGTTCTGTTGGGTCTTTAACATAAACCCAAAACCCTCTTATCTCATTCCCCAAATCTGACCTGACATGAAAGCCTGAAATTTTTGGTCGGCTGAGTTCCGTTTTTAGGGTTGGGTCAGGTGTTTTAGTTACTAAGCATTCCAACTACAAGACTCAGCATTCCAACTACAAGACTCAAAGTTGCCATTTTTGAAAAAGCAAACTAAATAAGAAGCAAAAAAGCATGGAACGAGTGGATAAAAGAAACTCTACCATCGATCCACATCCGAGCTACTTTGTGGCATACTCGACCTACTGGTAGGCCGGAGTCTGAATGGCACCGAAGCTAGTTAAGCAATACTGAATCCCTCACCCCTTGTCTGCAAAAGTAGCTGCCAGAAAGTGTTAAAACTATGCATCATAGAACCTCTAGAGTTATTGCTGCTTTTGTAAAGACAGACAGAATAAATGGTGCTTCTTCTCCAGGTTGTATAGTTGTGGGCACAATGGTGTATCCTTTTGAATAAGGTTCCAAGACCAATTCACATGAAACTTCTCTCGAGTTGACATAATCAGTACCACCGACTGACTCATGTAAGTAGATATTGTATGCAGCACGATGCCCATGAGTCTTGAGAATCCTCAGTCCAATATAAAACAATGAAGAATCATGACTAGACTGAAAGTTCCTGAAAGCATTACTCTTTCTAGCGAAGCTGACACCCTAACATAAATGTGATCATAACTATAAGAACAAGACTAAATTCAGAATGAGGCTCGTGTACAAATGAGTAAAATGAATACCTGGGTGAGAGTGATAAACACATGAATTGGGAAAGATGCCTCTGGGCCAGTTGCTTTAAGCCTAAATTGAGGATTCTGATGCCATGACTCGTAATCTTGGCAACCTCCTGCACTATAACCACGCCACTGCCCATGTACAGAGTAGTGCATCTCTGGTGGATATATTCGGCAAACATATATAGACCGAAAATGAATCTGAAAATCTTGCCAAGACATCCAAAATATCCCATCCTTTGACTGTCAGACAAGGAAAAAGTTAGAAATTATTTTTTTGTACCATATGTTTATACTCATCAAGCAAAAGGGTTAAAAGGAAAGCATATCGGAAAGCAACCCGTGATAGAATTAGATAGAGGGGCACCTGAGGCACATGCTTGAGCTTGTGCTTCATCCGCTCTGTCCACTCAGGCGATGTGTCGGACCAAGGGCCATTCCATTCAACTTCATTAGCCCATGGATTTCGAACCTGAACAAGCTTATGGCCATCCACTTCTTTTACCTGGATGACCAATGTAGGAAATCAGTATACTTACAGCAAGTCTAATGCAGAAAAAGGAGTGTTGATCAACCAGTGTACCTGCAATATCGAGTAAGCATGACCTTGCACAATTCCACTAGGCGAAACATGTACGTCCGACCCTGATGGACTGCCAGCACCCAGTAGAAATCCTTCCCTTTTAAAATGCAACAGTTGAGACCATAACCGTCCACTTGCAAGATCAATCTGCACCTGCGCACTTCTTATGTCTATCTCTTCACCAGCCCCTCCTGTCAGATCAACCAGTGCATCTTGGACAAGCCCACCTTCCAATGCCTCATAAGAACCATGAAGCTTGGCATACGCTTTCTCCAAAACAGAAACCCAGAGTTCATTCCGTTTCTTGCTAGTTGCAAATGCAGGCTTCCCAGGAGACTCACAAGGAACCCAATCATCCACTACAACAGGGACCCATTCACCCTACAACAAGTTCAGTTTTAGAAGTTAACAATGATCAAACAAAAATTATTGTAAAACACGCAGTCAAAACATATTCTACTCCAAACAATGATACAGAAAATAGTAACCCTTAAGCTCCAAACAAATTCTACTCTATCCTCCAATAAAATAGTAAAACATGCAGTTAAAACATACAATTATTGTAATTCTTTAAACTTTGAGGCAAACTCTAGAATGATTTAGCAGTCACTAATTATCTAAAGAGAAACTTCTTTCAGAATTAACTTAGATTTGCTCAAGGGACCTTAATTGATCAGACATAAGACAGACATTGGGAGACAATGCTTGAAAAACAAAGGTAATAGGATGATTATTTATGGAAATCAATTTGGCATTAGCCATGGAAGAACAAGAATAGAGTAAAAATATCCTTGATAAATTTTTCACTAGTTTTTACATACAGGGAATCTATAAGTTAACATAAAAAATGGGAAAAAATAATAATGGATTATCTTACTAAATTCTGAAAAAAAAAAACGAAATTCAAATTGTCAGTGGAGTGAGATAATGTAGATTGATGTGACTTCAGTTGTGACAAATATCATCTTGAATTATAAAAAATGATAGTTAAAAATCAAAATTTAAAATCCTACTTGAGCAAATAAAAAAGAGAGCTGGAGTATAATTAAAGTATAAGTTGGTTCTATATGAACAATAATTTCTCATAAACTAACATTTATACACAAATATTGATAGGAAATCGATTGACTAGTATTGACTGAAAAGGTTTATCATCACAGCCACATTTTTAATCAAACAGAATTTAGCGAATGTATCATTGTTACTGCTCATAAGAGTACAGCCTCAGAAAATGCTACTGCATTCTGCACTATAATTGATGAAAGTTTGAAGGTGTGCACCTGAATACAAAACCGAACTGTATAAATCCCCACTTCATTATACTCAGGTGTTATTATTACTTCCGATAAACGAGACGTCTCTGTCAGAACAGCAACAGCACTTAAAAACCAGCAGTCACCTAATCTACCCTGCAAAATTATTTTTCAAATTTTTTAAAAGTAATTTCTCAAGTAAATTACTTTCTAAATTAGGTCACATGAGGTATTCCTCTTGCAATTTATGATGAAAACTAAAGCCTAATAGTTAAAACAAAAATCTCTTGATAATAACAGCTGATGGCCAATACCTGACAAACATCTGAAGAATTTACAGAACCAGAAAATAAGCAGGGCCGAGAACTAACACAGCTTAATTCCACTATATCAGTTGGTCTCATCCATTCAGAAACAACCTGAGATCAAGAGTATATATTACTCACGAAAGACACATAATGATATGAAATTGTAAGTTGTTCAAACATACTGAATTGGTACAAAAAATAAATCAACATGGCTACTTGCCTGCAATTTTGGAGGAGGATTTACTGGATCCACATACAAAGAACGATCATCAGGTGGGAAATCCTGGTCAGTGAAATGTTTCTCCCCTTTAGCCAGAAGAGCTTCCTTCACAGCCATTTCAACAGATAGCATACGCTGATTTATTTCCTCTTGAGTTTCAAACCGAGGTTTCCTCAGTTTTCTCATAAGGATGTCCACATCTATTGTCACAGTTTCATATCCTAACCTCCTTTGCCTACCACTTGAATATTGACCATCCCAATCTACATCTTCCCTGTCATATAGATCTACTTCTGCTTCTTCACTTTCCCAGTCATCTACCTAATAATTATGTAAAGGCATGGGCAAAAGTATAAGTTCATATTGTAGATCCTATCTAAATTCTATAAATTGCATTTAAATAAGCATTAACTGGACACTATAAAGTTGAGTCAACTCTTAGATGATTTACAATTACCCTGGCTCCAGATGAGATAAACATGCATTATTTCCAACTAATATTTTACTTATATATGTAGAAAATTTTTCTCAAAATGCATTTCTTAAGTTCAAAAAACCATTTAACACAAATCCTTAGAAACTAGCTGTCACCTAAGAAAGTCACAGAATGCATAGCTTAAGTTTAAAATACCATTTAACATAGACCCTACTGCAGTATCCACCAATTGGACAATACAAAGTTGAATCAACCCTTTCATGATCTACAATTATCCTGGCTCCAGATGAGATAAACAAGCATTAATTCCAATTAATTGGTCACATACGTAGCAAATTTTTCACAGAACTGCATCTCTTAAAGTTTAAAATACCATTTAACATAAATCCTTAGGAAGTAACCTTTACCTGAGACAATATAAATATCAAGACATTTAAGATAAATGAATGAAAAGAATAACAAAGTGTAGTATGTACTGAAAAGCAATAAACAATGACTAATTCTGTTAGGCTAAGATGTGTTGCGAAGGAAGCAACACTGCATAAAAGAGATATACATGCAATCAAGCCAGTCACTCTGTAAGAATAAAAGCATCGCTGGAGATCTGAAGAACAGCAAAGGCCTAACACAAAGACTATGATACAAGATGTAAAAGAGTTATCGATCCTTCTTGAAACGAAGTATTGTTTCAGTAGGTTACAAAAGTTTATTAGTGGTAATGAACAGATAAGCTTGCCAACCACTTTCCATGCAAGTAGGAATAGTCTAGTGGCTAGCACATAAGGTGTTGTCACCATGAGGTCTGGGGTTCGAATCTCGGCAAAGCCGAGGTAAATACCTCCCTTATGTGCTAGTCACTATTCCACAGGCTAGTAGCCGGCCGTGATTTACCTTTTCCGTGTTGGCCCTGAGACGGGTTGGCGGAAGCGCTGGAGGCGAGCGTATTCGCCTTTTTGCCACCAGGAAAGAGATTAGATCGTTCCCTCGGGGTGGTGCGGTGGTTAAGGCATGGGGTGTTACCACATGAGGTCTTGGGGTCAAAACTCGGCGTGCATTCCCCCCGCCCCTCCCCGGACTAATGGCTAATAGCCACCCGTGATTTACCTCCTCCGTATTGGCCTAGGGACATGTTGGCGGAGGCGCTAGGGCGAGCAAATCGCCTTTTTGCCACACAAGAAAGAGATTAGATCCTTTCATCAAAAAAAAAAGGAAAGAGATTGGATCCAGTTCTGAAAATAGATATGGAAATGATACTCTGAAGTTATGAGGCTCTTCACTGATCAAAAGTAATCAGAAAACTTGAGGGAATTACACCAATGAACTTCTATTTACACCCCACTGAAGAAGGGGTTGGAATGGATGCAAAATTGCAATACGCAAGTGGGGCAGGAATGAAGAAAGATTATTATGTCTACTCCATTTTCTCCAGCATGGAATTTAATATAATTTATGTATATTTATGAGTTATCTCATGTATACTGTTACCCACGACCAATCCGCCCCTAACAAGAAGCAGGATAGAGCAGGGAAGGGAAAGAAAAGATCATCCCATAACTCTTCTCGTCCCACTGCATTGTCATCCTTAAATGCATTGATAGAATTGAATATTTAAAGAAATTTTTGAAAAACTAAAGATGTGTATAGAAAAGGCTCAAAAAACAAAAGGAATCAAGGTCAATCATGAAAGCACAATGGATAAGAAGCCAATGGTAAAGTTTATAAGATACATAATACTATTTTAACATGACTAAAGAACGTGAATTTAAAAGCAGTAGAATATTTAGTTATATACCCTTGAAGGTGAATCACCCAAGTTCCAACCATCCTCAGGGAGATTGATCAAATCATATGCAGCAGCACTTGTGGCAGCATGGAGTGCTGCAATCTCATCTTCAGTCAAGCACCTTCCCCATAAGAAAGCATCCATTATTTGCATCTTAGAATCTCCACCTTCACTGTCAGACCTTCCAAAAGCATCCAAATCTACAGGTGGCCAAATGCCAGCCCAAACACCAGTTCCTTCCTCCCATATGCAATTAGTCCCATGGAGTGGTAAGCCACTTTGACATCCATCATAACCTCCATCAACATAGGAGGTAGCCTCACCTAACTCAGCATCTAAAGTCACTGTCACAATATGCCACCTATAGAAAATTATAAGCTTGCATCATGACCATTTGACTGTATGCTAGTACAAATAACCAAGAACTAAAATTACAACAGTATCGAAGGTTATTGTATCATAATATTAAATTTGAGATTCCAAAAAATGACTGTGTTGCTTTATTGGTAGTGTATACCTTCCATCCGTGATGCAGGCAGAACCTATACTCCATTCTCTAGCAACAGTTGTCAACCTATCACCCTTGTTAACCAATCTGAGACCAACCTGTCCAGCCTCAATACCTTGCTCAGAACCAGCAACAAGAATTTCCCAACAGTAATTCTTCTCAAATTCTGTCCCCAATAGACAGACTGGACCAGACTCAGGCTGAATCATCACTGTGATAGAGAAGGTAATTTTTTGACTATTACAAAGGCTTGGATTGATCTGTCCACAATGTCTACCTGAACTTCTAGGCTCATCATCGAGAATGCATACAGCACCAAGGATGCCAGTCTGAGAAAATAGCACAAATTCCACAGAATTGTAATTGCAGAGTTAAAAGATATTTAAACAAAATTTTAGAAGATTTTCAAATCCCACCAAATGCACTTAGCATATAAAAACATGCCTATATAGCATCAAACAGGTCTGCCCAATTACGATCATAGTCAGAAACAGATACGCCTGGTCAAGATTAGAGGCACCAAAGAGATGCCAGGTTACTAAGCATGCTTATTAACGCCTCAATAAGATTTTGTACCCACAACTTCCTCATACCGCCAAGTTTTGGAGAATAAGAACTACAGTAGTTTAAGCCTTGAACACTTGAGTTAATACAAAGAGGAGAATCTGCCGACTGAATTTCCTCATTAACATTGCTTGTGAATTGGTAGCTTGTATCCACTAAACAATCCGTTGAATTAAAACTATTAGCTACTTTTATGTAAGAGGTTTGACCAAAAAGTTAACATGGTTGGCAAAAAATCCAAAATATGATTCATATGACAATACCCTTTATATGCTTTGTAAGACATTTGCTAGTTATGTGCAGAAAATTTCACATCAGAAGTAAAAGCTGAAAAATGGAAAAGAAACCTGCTCTGCTCGGCGAGCCAACTCTGCTGTGCGAATGTGACAAGCGACACTCGAGATTCGCTCCCTAGCAAAGGAGTCTTCCAGAACAGAATCTCCTCCAACAGCACGTATTGCAGCTGCCATAGCTGCAGCCTCCCTGTTTCCTACATTAGGCATTGAAGCCAAAAGAGAGGCTTCAATTTCTTTCCACTTTCGCTCTTCCTTCTCCAACAACGCTTTTCTCCTTTCTTTTCCTTTCCCCTCTTCTTCCCTTCTCTGCATCAAGATTTCCTCTTCCATCTCTTTTTCCCTTATGTAGCTGTAAAATTAACCATTTTTAAAACATGACAGTTGCTGCTAGTAAATTGAAACTTGAAATAACAATTAAAGAATTAGAGTCTTACCTCTCCTGAAGGTTTTCAAACTGCCTCCTGTCTTCAGGCATCCATTTCTTGATCTCTTTGGCACTTAAATCCGATAAGCCTATACTATCAAGGAAAAGCCTAAGACGGACTTCATCCTGGCACAAGATTTAAAATATCAAAGATAAACCTTAAATGATGTCACTAGAACACTACGCTGATGCATTTGCGTACTTGTACTTGTTCAGCCTTAGCGGTCAAACCCATCAAGAGAAGCAAATAACCACCAAATTTGTCCCACATATACACCCACTCAGTATCAATTGCTTCTTCCAGTGCTAAAATCCGTGCATGTGCACACATTTTTCTCTTATAGTTGGCATTATTCAGAGACTCACGACAATATGTTAGGCCATTTTTGGTTCCACAAAGGAATAAACCAGCAGCAACTTCTTCATTTCTGAGACGATCTCTCAGCTTCATGACATCAGCTCGCGGAAGCACAAAGTTTCCAGCTCTGTCCCGCATAACTGTAGGATCTCCAATTAAAAGAGCAGCTGAACTGGCAGATCTCTGAGGTGCTGAATAAGTGCTAGCTAATGCATTTCGTGTCTGCATACCAACCAAATTAAATGAAGACATGTAGCATTTTTAGATATACTATCAAAAACATTAAATTTACATAAACTAATGTATACTATAATAATTATTTCCCAAAACTTTAAATAATCTCTCATATTACAAGTCTTTACAAAAATTCCCCTCATCCCTAAAATCATTAGGGCTTGAATAAGGTAAAATTAGTAGGATTAGTAACTCAGCAAAAAAAGAACTACATGTACAATGAGTAGAATATGAATATAAAGAGTATGTCAATTATATTGATACTCCAGAAAAAAATTACTAAAAGCCTTTAAAAAGTGCAAAATAAGATTTTCTCTATGAATAATGTACGTTTTAATATTGAAAACAATTGACTTATTTGTAACAAATTCAAAATGAAGTCAAAAAGTAACTATATGTGCAATTAAATCACAATAACAATACACAAAGCATGGATAACTATGATCATTAAAAAAATAATAGGATAGAGTCCCATAAATAAATGAAGGTGAGAATAAAAGAATTGCTAGAAGTTACCATAGTTGGTAATCATCTTGGCCCATGGCATGGGTTAATAGAATGATAGCCACATGGCCAATTAAATAGATAATAACAACACATGGATGCCTTCAGTTGGCCATATTTTGAAGTATAAAAGCATACTAGCAACAAAGTAGGGAGTCAAGCTATGCGCAGAGATTTTACTATATATTATAATTAGCATTTAGCAAGTAGAAATAATATAACAAGTGCTTAGCATTTCCAATGCTAAAATGCTAAGAGATCATCAATCAAACTGCATATATCAAGGGGAAAAGAGAAAGCACAGAATATGAGACCAATATTTTAAACAACTTCAGTAGCCGTGGTTAGATGTGGATATTTGTGTCAAAATATATTAACATTATAACATGTTCCACATACTAATGTAAAATCCTCAAGGCACAAAAGAAATCCATAGAAAGTTACTAAATCACAGATGAAATGCAGCAAACGGGAAAAAACATGATCAAGCAAGTGCCTAGCGATGCATAATTCTGCAAAGATCTTAGTGCCTATTTGCAATGCACAGGACAAATAAAGTGGAACCTGGGGAGATTTAACAGCACAGCATTTGATATAATATAGAGAGTGTGTGTATAGAGAGAAATTATAATGAAAAATAGGAAAAGAAAAAAAAAGTATTAGTTCTATCCCAATAAATACACAAAAATGCTTCCATACAGTTAAGACATAAAAAAACAAATCCCAAAGACAAAAACTTCTAACGAACACTCTAATACATGCCATATCACGGTGGTAAAAGGCGATTTGCTCGCCCTCAGTGCCTCTGTGCCCATCCCGCTAACACGGAAGAGGTAAATCACGAGTGGCTACTAGCCTTGGGCAGCTGAATAGTACATGGGGAGGGCAAGCACCCGGCTACTAGCCAGGATTAGACCCCCAGACCTCATGGTGGCAACACCACCATACGCTAGCCAGCTATCCATCCCGAGGAGACTAATACATACCATATCACGAATTTATAGATAATCATTCATGTTGAAAATATGTTCTGATAGAAAATTCCCACTAATTCATAGATTTATATTTGACATAGCTTAAATCCCAAAATTCCTAAAAAATTAAAAGTAGAATTTCTATGAACTAAGGTTTTCCTTTTTTTATTAGCTGAGAGATTCTCAACGTCTAATATGTCGTATGCTACGCAAATGGAAAAGCTATAATCATCAGTTTTAATAGCTACCTAGGAGGACCTCTGGAACTTGACTATTTAAATTTTGAATGTCATGAATAATTCGGGCTTAAATTTCCACACACCAAATGGAGCTTACAAACTGAGAACACATAGAAGTTTGATGATCTGAATTAAATGAAAAGATAATCAGTGTGGAAATCACTGGTTGAGATCTCAACGGGCAAAAGTTGAAGCTGAAGTACTACATTTCTATGAATAAGGTGGATAAGGGCTTGAAAGAAATCCATAAACACAAGTAAAAACAAATAAAAGCTGTGTGAAACCAAAAAAAAAAAGAGAGAGAAACTTCGTAGTCCAAGAAACTACAATTTACTGCATAACAGTTAATTAAGATTATAGGCTTACCTTGGTGGAAGCACGTGCTATTGCTTGCACAATGGTGTCCTTGCTAAGACAATGCACAGCATCCTCCATCATCTGTGCATGAATGTTTTCATTAGCAAGACAAACTAAAGACCTTCAAATTAAGCCAAACAGAAAAAATCTTGGGCAGATATTCATGTTAGTGTTGATTAGGAATGTACCAACCTTACATGTCAAGTCAGAGCAAGATACAGCGAAACCAAAGGCAACAACAAGAGTAATAGCTGATGTGGCCGCACCAGCAAAAGGAGGATACACTTTCAGGCTAGCAATCACGCCCCATCCCTCAATTGCCAAAACAACACCAAACAGAACAAGAATGGCATGACTGAAGCATAATGAATTTCAAAAGCAACACAAAAATTAATCAGCCAACCATGAACAATATAAACTAATCCCACAGGAGCAGAAAGGAGAAAACCCTAAAAAAACAAAGCCCAGTTTCCATAGAATGAAAATAATTAACATTAAAAAGAAGGTTCAAAACCAACCTAACATTTTTAGCACAATCAGCATGAGCATCATAAACATAAACAGGCAAAACCCTAGGTGAATATACGACAATTGGAGGTGAAAGAAGTACCTGAGAAAATTTAAAAAAGAAACAATCAATGCCATTAATTATCAGAAAGAAATAAACCTAAAGAAAAATAAATCAGGAACACAACATATGATATTTGACAAAACAATTTTCAACAAATAAAAAATGCAGTTTTAGAAGGACACACTTACAGTCAATGCCCTCCCTGCAAGCAGGAAGAGAAAAGAGAAGTATCCAACAGATGCACCAACAAAAGGTTTTCCTGTATGAAGTTAAAATATAAGTTGTAATCCAAAATGAGAAATTGAACCCAATACAAAAAAAAATTAAAGGATAGTAATACTGGTGATACACACCTTCAAAAAGACCCAAAAAGAATGCAGACAGTGCCAGAAGAAATGCAAGAAAGCAAACAAACAACATTTGAGTCCTTGTAAGATAGAAATTATTTGATGCCCAATAGTGAATCACACCAATTGCAAGAAGGATAAGAAGTACAACTAAAAGGAAAGCTACTCCAACCTGTCAAGTGAAACAAAGAAATCCATAAGAATATTCAATGGTAATGGCACTGCAAAGTAAAACAAAATCTCAATACAGGAAACAATAGAACAACACTCACCGTCCAGGGTGTTACCATAACTGTCAGAGCTGAAACAGCACCAAGTAATAACATAAAGCCAATGCAAATGAAGGCATAAACTCCTCGAGAGAGTTTCCAATCATCATCTTTCCTGCAAACAAAATGTCTGAAGTTTCAGTCTCCAGTACATCTGAAGACTCAGCTATGAAATTGTAGTCAATATTTTCCTTACCATTTATACAAACCAGTGAATAGACATAAAAAGGCAGGGATGCAAAACAATGGAAGTAGGGCAGCAAGAAAATCAGCCTCCATTGGAATTCTATCATCTCGAGAACTCAACACCCCCCAATACGATGTGCCGCAACAAGCAACAAGAACAACTAGAAAAAGAAAAAGAAAAATGGCAACTTTTATTACAATGTAACTAAAATGATATCATCATCTAAAGTATCCTAGATATGCCACAGCAGTGCAGAAGCATTATGCAGTTCAAAAGTTACCAGTGAAAAAACCAAGACATATAGCAGAAGAGAATGAGAAACGATATGTTGCAAACCATGCCACAATGGGCATTCCAGCAGTAAATACTAGTGCGATTGCTGAAGCTAGAGCCCAACCCAAGTACATAGAAGTTGTGTAAGGAGAGTATGTGCCGTATTGGTTCGTGTTCCAACCCTTGTAGCCTAAATCATCCAAGGGCTTGGCAGATATGATTGCACCAAGGGCTACAACTGATCCCATAAATATGAATAGACTGCCTGCAAGTATAATGGCCTAAACAAACAAAACAGACATAAGATAAGAACCAAGTAGATGATAAAATTTTGATCCCAAAAAATCATGACAAAATAGAACATGTCTACGTTCAATTAAAATTTTAAACTTGATATCTACTATAGCAAATATTTTCATTTTTCATGTCATTGCATTTAAGAAAATTTTCAATTTATATAATGTTTTTTAAGTAGACGAATTCTTATAATTATTATCATTCTACCTATCTTATAATTACATTCATGTCAGAAAAGATGTTACTTACTATATTAAATATGTAGTACTAAGAATTTTACTATATTTTTCTTATGTTTACTATTGCAACAATTTTATATATCCTTCTTGATATTGGAATGACAGCATTTAAAATGCTTACGAGAATGCTAAATATTGAAATTAATGGATATGATAAATTATAAAGTCAACAATTTTATTTGTCCTTGTGATATTAGAATCATAATATTTAAAATGTTTGAAAGAATGCTATATATTGAAATTAATGGATATGATAAATTACAAAGTCAAATATAGTTCTAAAAGGGTTTCAATTACACATGCAAGATTTTTCGATCCTATGTTCTGATCATGCGATTTGAACCTATGAATCTCTTTGTATTCCTAGGTACTATGAACCTCTTTGTATTCCCAAGTAGGAACGCAATATCTGACGGCTATCCTCTATAATTTCTAAAAAAGGGTATCCTTTGAAAAAAAAATTAACTCAAGGCTCTTTTCGCCAAATAATACTATAGATATTAGTAAAACCCTAACCAACCTTTTGCACACCTTTTGACTCCCAACTCAGAAAGCTTCACAATGTCGTTGCAGTCATCCTCTCTTGCTGAGCTCTCCTCCCCTGTTGAACCTCCTAAAAACCTCTCCACCTCTCCAATGTTATATTTGCTTGCAGCTTCCTCCCCTTAAGGTACTTTGTCATTCCTTTCTTCTATTTTCATCTTGATATTGCCAGATTCCAATTGCAAAATTCTAGTTTTTGCGGATTTTTACCCAATCTGCAATTTCATGGAGTTTTCTATGACAATTCCTAGGGTTCTTCTTGATTGCCCAAGATCTCAAGACAAACTCATCTCATCCAAATCTAACTTGGCCAATTGGGATCCACTAATTTTTCCAACTATGGATCTAAATCTACAAAATCTTAGTATTTAATAGCGTCATGCATGGTTCATCAAGATGCTAATCTAATAAGTATCACACCTAAATTTGATTCAAGTAAATCAAAACATTTTTCCTTGGCCTTGAACCTAAGGTACCTCCACACTATTCCCTGTCCGGTGCAGAGCAAGTGCAGGAGCAACAATGGTAAACCCTTGACGGAGACAAGTAAATCAATTCATTGTGGATAAAAGGGAATTGTAAGGAGAGCGTCGTACTCAAGCACCATTAGAAATACTGATGAAGCATAAAGTTCCATACGACAGATTCGAAGTACAAAGAACAATTCTGACCTCCTTCCTAGAGGATTGATGCCTGTTTCCATGACTTTCAAATCCTCCTGATATCCAGAAACAATAACCATTACGCATCCAAATTGGGAGGGCAACAGAAAGACTTGCCACCATGAGTGGGAGCGTCAGAGCTAAGCCCAGAATAAGAGATGATTTGCTACAATTTTATACAATAATTAGGAATAGTGGATATAAATTTAGCAATAAACAAGACAATAATAGCATTCCTCTTAGAAAAGTAACACACACACATATGATCATGTCTGAAAGCGATAGAGATGGTGCGCTAGCAGGTGTTGACTGGGAGATGACTTTGTTAGGGAGAAACGATGACGCCCGACACTCCTTACGATTCCTCTTTGTGCATACTCGAAAGAGCAGACAGAATGTTAGGACGAAAACCAAGGAGGGGGTCCCTAGCGTAGGTCCTCCGACGCTCAAGTCAGTATGCTGGCCAAGCGTAAAGTGGAGAAGATGAGCAATAAAATGCGAGTGTATAATGTTGCGTATTCAAGCGTAAAGCATAAAGTATCAAGCATACAACATACCTCGCCAACGGAGAGACCCCCTTTTTATATCGTCTCTCATAACCTCCATAATAATGAGGCGACAAGGAATATTCAGTGCCAGAAGATGCCGGATAATGGAAGGCGTACAGTCTTCCTCCGAGGAATCTTTCGTTACACGTGTATGAACAGTTTTTTGTAACCCCCGCAGTAATGATAGAAGCTGAGTAGCCACTCTCATAAGAAAGTTTCATTGCATGTATGTGTCAGATATTAGAATATTCTCTAGTGAATAGTTGTTATTCAACGAGTTGTTATGATTTCCTGACAATGTTGTCCCTAGAGGTAATCCGACAGGACCCATATTTGGCCGGTTATATGTAATAGGCGATTGTAATAAGAATGGAGAACTAAGTCCCTCTAGTCCAACCGACTTTTAAGTTGATCGGGCTATATGCTTTGTATTGTAATAGTGAGAAATGACCTGTCCTCTATGTCCGAACGGCACTACGTCCAATCGGCTGTATACTGAGAGTGTTTTTGCTGGGAAGTGGGGAGCCCAGCCTTAGATCCGTCTGACACTTTAGACCGAGCAGCCATATGTAATAAGATTTGCCAACTATTATGCTGAGATTTGGAAGTCTAACCGGATCTCATTCGGGCCGATTGTATGTTAAGAGATATTGCCCTTGAGGCGAGATTGGAACAAAAAAAACCCTGCTTCCAATTTCTTAGGGTATGAGAAATAGTGGAAGCTATAGGGAGATAGAGGAATGTCATAAGGCGAAATAGAATATACATTCCGCATATGGTGTGAAAGGCATTTGGTGCAAGTGGTTGGAGTGGAATGTTGAAGTAACAACTTATTTCAGAAAGAAAAGAGGGGGTTGGAAACCGCAAACCCGCTAGAAGTTGATCTTTAAAGAAGATGACGAAACCAAGAGGAGGAGGAGGATGATAAGGATGGTCTTGGGAGGTAAGAATGCGGATGCGATAGTTTTTGGGGATTTTCAGGGATAGACGAAGCGTTTCTAAGTCACAACTATGAAAGTCCGATCGAGTAAAGGTATACCAAGGAGCGAATATCTCTTGGGCCATGGATGGATGAAGGAAGATGAAAGAAGAACAAAGGAAGATTGGAGGCGGAATTTACTACTGTAAGTCACAAGAAGGGGAAGTTCGTCGACAAAAATCACCGGAAGAAATGGTTGGAGAAGACGAAGCACAGATAATTGACGCTTAGGATTTTTTAAATCAAAGTCTTAAGCAATTTTCAATCTCAACCGTCTAACCAAAACAACTTGATCATCCGGGACTGTCAGATTGAAAAGAAGCAACCGTCGGTCCATACGAAAAGGCGTGTGTCAACTGTCGTTTCAGAGAATAAGATAGTAGGGCACGTGGCACTTGCCCATAAATGGATATTTATGATGGACAAGACAACCCAAATCATTTCGCTAAAAGCATTTTCCCGCATATCATCGACCCATTGCTTAGCATGTCAAGCATCTGACACGCATTTTTCCAAGGAAAATAATGTTGACGGTAACAGAAATGGACAAGCAAAAGCACGGCCAGCCGGTCAGACCAGTAAATTAGACGATCGGATGGAAATAAGACTTGGGGGTCTAGTCAGTCGGACATTAGCCTCCTTCGACTAGACTTGAGGGGAAGGTTAGTGATACGGTGTGTTGTAAGTGAACACAGAAATGACGTGTAAGTCAAAGTCATGATGAGGTAGTGGTCAAAGTTAAGGTGAGGTGGCTGTTAGAGTCAGAATGGATGCATCTGAACGGGTTATTCTCACCAAAACTCAACTCCTCACTCAGCGCTATGGCTCGCAGGATAAAGCTGGTCAGACTTAAGGGACTCAATTCCTCATTCTTTGGGTACAAGTCTCTCTGTATATGGTCGGACGACCCTAGGGACCGGCCTGGGAGGACTTATCGCTCCACTTGATGCTACGACCATAATTTCGACTGGGCAAATGGGTCTTAGCCCCCATCCTCCAGAAGATTCTCTCAACATACAACAAAAGCAATATCTCCTAACATACAGCCGGCCAAGATGAGATCCGGTCGGACTTCTAAATTCCAACATAATAGTTTAGGGGCAAATCTTGTTACATATGGTTGCTCGGTCTAAAGTGTCTAAGTCCGTCCTCCCCACTTCCCAACAAAAGCACTCTCAGTATGCAGCCAGTCGGACACAGTGTCATTCGGACTTAAAAGATAGCTCATTGCTCACTATTACAATGCAGCTCAGCATACAGCCCGGTCGACCTAATAGTTGGTCGAACTAGAGGGACTTACTTCCTCATTCTTATTACAGTCGCCTATTACATATAGTCAGTCAGATATGGGTTATATCGGATTACCTCAAGGGACAACATTATTAGCGAATCGTAACAATCCGTCAAAGAATAATAGTTATTCACCAGGGAATATTCTGATATCTGACACATAAATGCAACGGAACTTTCTTATGAGAATGGCTACTCAGCTTCTATCATTACTGCAGGGATTACAAAAGATTGTTCATACACTTGTAACTGAAGTTTCCTCGGAGGAAGATCATACGCCTTCCATTACCCGACATCTTCTGGCACCGAATATTCCTTGTCATCTCAATATTACGGAGGTTATGAGAGATGATATAAAAAAGGGTTCTCTCCATTGGCGAGGTATGTTGTATGCTTGATACTTTATGTTTTACGCTTGAATACGCAACATTATGCACTCGCATTTTATTGCTTATCTTCTCCACTTTTCGCTAGGCCACTATACACTTGAGTGTCGGAGGGTCTACGCCAGGGACTCCCTCCTTGGTTTTCACCCTAACGTTCTATTTACTCTTTCAAGTGTGCACAGAGAGGAACCCGAAGAAGTGTCAGGCGTCATTGTTTCTCCCTAGCAGAGTCATCTCCCGGTTAACAACAGCACCACCTATCCAGCGCGCCATCTCCACCACTTTCAAACAAAATCACATACATTTAAAAGCAATAAGTTAAAGAAACAAGCAAGAAAATGGATTTTTTTAAAATGAAAAGTAGATATGAAAAACATAATAAGCAACTTAGAATAGTAGACCAAATTACAAGACTAGAACAAACAAAAAATGATGATTATTGCTCTATATTAAAGTAGATTATCCACCAAAGAACCATTAATAAAAATCAGGGGACTGTTTCTTCATGCAAAGACATCGGTGGACAAAAAAGTAAGTGTTGAAAGTAGAATTTCATGTGGCATGCATTCAACCACAATGCTTCTTTTTTTTAAAAAAAAAAGTGAAGTTTGGATTGTTTGTCTAGTTAAGCATTATTCCTTTCTATATTTTATATGCTAACACTTTGATTTATGTATCTGGAAGAATTTGGAAATTGTTTATCCTAAACCTAGCTAGTTATGTCAACACGTATTAGTTGGCGATTGGAATGATCATAAGAATGTCTGTATGAATAACCCTTTTATTACACAAATAATCTAGCCATTTCTTATCACCAACTTCACCATAAATATTTTATATATCTGGAAGAATTTGGAAATTGTTTATCCTAAACCTAGCTATTTATGTCAGCACAGTATTAGTTGGCAATTGCAATGATCATAAGAGTGTCTATATTAACCCTTTAATTACACAAGTTATCTAGCCATTTCTTATCAACAGCTTCACCATAAATAAACAGCTCAGGCGTTATCTATTAAACAAATAGTAAACATTGTCATAAGAGTGGCTATATGAACAATCCTTTTATTACACAAGTAATGTTGCATTCTAGCCTTTTCTCATCACTACCTTGACTATTAATTTACTTTCCAGGTGTTATCCACTGAACAAATAGAAAATAGAAATCCACAGAAGACTAGCACAGATAATAGTTACAAACCAACATCCAACTATAATTTCATAATTCAAATGACTCACATACAGTGGACATCGGATTATTAAGGTAAAAAATGTAAGAAGGCATTGCAAAAATGAACTTGGATACCTTAGGAAAGAGAGAAGCAACCCTACACACGTAGTCAAGAGCCATGCAATGAAACCATACTGAAGGGAAAGGATATGTCAGCACGATAACAAAAGAGAAAATACACTTGATTAACAAATATTTCAACTTCATAATTATGGAAAACAAAAGGCACATTCTATAGAATGAATAAACATAATATAAATTTGCACATTAAGTTCAGAGGAGACGTAATGGATCAATTGCAACTAACAAATTAAAGTAACAACAGAATGAATGAATAAACAACACGCCATACTAAGTAAAATTATAAAAAACTTAAGAACCAAGATCAATGTAGGGAAAAGCTAATAAGAGAGAAAAACATATGATGCCTTCAGAAATATTCCAGTCCACAATGTAATAGTATTGTTATTTGTAATACTAATAGCACAGACCCAAAATATTGATCCAGTTAAATGAATATAATCATTAACTGCTAAATAAACTGCACGGAAAAAAAGGTACACAACGTATTCTCCCAAAACAATATGTGCAAAACAAAGAAACCACTTTTTCCCTGTATACCTTGCGAGGCCTAGATGTCATGGCCATCCCTTCTGCATGTAGAGACCACAGGAATGCCATGATTGCACAGACAGCAGGTGACAGAAGCAGAACAGAGAAACCAAACTCAAACTGTAGATAAAAGAAAACAAATAATTTAAAAACAATAAAGTATGGAACTGGTGAGTTTACAATCACATTTAAGCTGTTATTTTAGGCTTGGCATATACAAAATCACCTGTTCATGTGTAGCATTAATTACTTTAACAGGCTTGGGACGGAAAACTGACACAAGCACTGTCTCTGCAATGAAAACCAAAGTAAGAAAGATCCAGGCACGTTCAGCAGTACCAGCCATTTGATGCAGCATGAACCTAGAAAACCTGAGCCACTTTTCTAATCCCTTCTGCCTAAGTTCTTCTGACAAGGATATTTGAATTGGGACAGTACTGTCCAGTCTACCAGAATCTGGGACAGCAACATCTGTAGCATCTTGATGCTCTCTCCCTGCATCTAAACTACTTCTCTGCAACAAGGATAGAAGCCTAGGATCAAGCCCTCTCTCCTTCAACATGAAGGTGAAATTTGGATCAAGACCCTTATCTTGAAGAAGACTAGCCAATTCATGGTCTGAAAGCCCAGTTTTTCTTTTCAAAATAGATGTAATCCTTGGATCATTCAGCCTGTCCTGCAAAAGTAGTGCAATATTCACATCCAAACCAGAGTGATTTCCGGATGGAGCACCTGATCCACTTGATCCACAGCCATGGCTTTCTAGACCACTGCTAGAACAAGCAACAAGGGAACTATTGTGATCAAGATGTCTATCAGTAGTTCTGACCACTTCAGAATCATGTACAACAGAGCGGCATGAATTGCTACGAAATCCTATGCTTGCACTCCCATTATCTACATTCTTTTCACAATTAACATCTTCTTGGCAACTGCGAGAACGACCAAAAAGCATATTTTTCCTGTGGTAGCCACTCATAGAAAGATGGTTATTTCCATAAATATCCTCCACAGAATTAGCTTGATTACCTGCTTCAACACTACTACTACTACGTTTCATACTTGATCCACAACCTTCAGAAGAACTCGAGGAACTATTTTGTCCACTGTGCCTGAATCCTTCTCTAAGCCGTAATACAGTACTTCTTAAAGCAACTCTCCTTTCAAACAATGGGTTGGAGACAAACAATCGATGAGAAACAGCTGCACCCAAAAGGACTGATGCTACAAAAGCATAACTTATGCAATGACCCAGGTACCTGCAGGATGGATTGCTTATAAACAGGATGGAATAAATCCCAATATATCAGGAAAAGAGACAAAGGAAACAAAGGTACCAGTAATGCACTCCAAAGCAGATGAGGAATATTCTGGAAATTCCAGCAACAACCAATGCTACTATGCGACTTCTAACTATCTCAAATGCAAACAAGCAAACACCCATATTCCAATCTACCACAGAAAGAGATAATTAACGAGGCTCGATGATTGTGTCTGTAAGACAACAAACAAAGGGGACAAAACTATGAAGACAGACAAACACTAACAAACATTTACCAAGAACAAGAACAGCCACTGAAGTTACTGCCCCCAGCCAACGAGCTTCCTTTGCTGTCAACCCATACAAAACAGTATATACTACAAGAACAACCAGTGAACCAAGATACAGAAGTCCTAAATGTAAAGCCCTGCACAAAAGCATTTAATGGGAAGAATGAAAATGTGAAATCAATGAACTTCATATCCAACAGAATTGAAGAAATAGCAATATTGACATCATATATAAGCTAAGTAGCTAACAAATGAATTTCATCAAAAAGTGAACACAACTTACGTGCTAGATTTACGCATATACAACTCATTTGGATCTGGTGGTTCAGTCAAACAAGCAACAGCTCCGACTTCAATACAATCAGAATATGCAAATTTGTATGATCTCCGTACATATTCATCAACATCAAACCCATTTCCTTAACAGAATAAGTGATCGTTAGAGTGCATAAGATCAATTATGAAAACTGGTTTACAGCACATAAAGAAGCTAGATGAATATTGAAAAATAGCAATTCTATGGTTTCCAAGTTAATATTACTCATCCATATGAGAAGTAAGAAAGTATAACTATGACAGACCAAACTAGAAGGAAACAGCAAGCATTACCATTAAAGACAATTCTGCAAATAAAGAGGATATTGATTGCTAGTGCAATTACAGAAACACCAAAGAAGAAGCCAGATGGTGAATATTGCTCAGAGGCACTCGCACCAGCAGTTACATAGACAGCACAGAGCTCATAGGCACAAAGTAATGTCACAGCCAGAAGAAGAATATAAGCAGCTCCCCCTGCAAGGAAGAATTCAGGGCTAGTGAACCAAACAGAGATGATATATCAGTCCTCATTTATTGAGTGAAATGAGGGTTATCTTAAAATTGTTAACATAAATGGGACCCAAAATCCCAAGTTACACCAATGTTAAACATTGGTCACCATTCACACTGGAACCCCATATAGTCAAGTGCATCCATCCCTTTTCAATCAAGTAAAATCATTAATGCCACATTGAACATCAATATTAGTTTAGGCAGCATATAGCAGATAATACTGATTAACTAGATGAGGAATTTAATCTAAAATAAGATGAACATTTTATTCACATCTTCTCCTCATCATCCTCTTCAAGTCATGTTCGTCCCAACTATTCAGGGCCGGCTACATGAATCTTAAACTTTTATTGAGCATTATGTAATGCTATATCATTAGTAACATCTGAATAAATTATATCATAATTCATTACACTATTAATGTTTTCCTTTGTCACTCTACGCTTTATATCTTCCAATCTAATTGATCCAACTCTTCTAACTATAGAATTTATCTTTGAACATATCCATCCTATTTCAACCTATTTTCTCTTGTTTTACAATCTACTGAAGCTATAAATAATTTTCTCAGATATTAATATTTTTTCGTGCATCCATCACTCTCTGCTACAGTACATGTATGATATATATGATATGATTATAATCAATTCGTGTGTATATTGATTAGTAAAAAACAAACAACTAGATGAATTAAATAATTAAAGTAAACTAATTCAAACAAAAGTAGTAAAAAATAATATGAATCATCATATGAACTAAAAGGAAAAGAAAACAACATAAAGCAGGCAAGATACAATTGAGCTTTATGTAAGCTATATAAGGATATCCAATCTAAAAAATCATCAATCCAATGAGAAATATCAAAATATGAATTTCACACATTCAGGCAATGTTTGTGATAAAGTTAGCATATATGGGTGCTGGAGAATAACAAATCATAATATGCTAACACAAGAGAATACATACTTAAACTTTGTGATTGTGTCCGCCACCAAAGCATTATAGAATAGAATGCCAATAAAAGAGCCGTGCCGGCCATTATTACAGCCAAACCAATTATATTGCGTCTCAGAAGTTCAATAATTATGCCTCCCCATGTTATTAGCAGAACAATGGGAGAAAGAACAATAGCCCATGCAATTAGTGATAGAAGAGTAGAAATCATGCCTAGTTGAGGTCCTTGTATAATATCAGGCCATTTTCTTGCATATATCCAACTGACAATTATAGTTCAGAGGGAGAAAATTATTCAACAATAAGCAATGAATATTAAATAAAGCAGTATAACGCAGAAGTGTAAGAAACTACATGTCGTGAGGTAAGAAAACTGTGATAAAACAACGACTATGGTAAACACATTATCATCAAAGAAATTTTCCAAAAAAAATATTACAGAAGCCACATATTTTTAACTTGAGCAATATTAAGTAAACTAATCAACAAGAAAAAAAAAGTATTATTCATTCAAGGAGATTAAAAAAATAAATCAATAATAGATTTGAAAAGAGAAAAAATAGCAGCCATATGCTAGCAATTCATATTCATCCCAAAAACTTATTGTTTCTCGAGGTTTGGTGGCCCATAATTGACTTGCCAGGCCAGAAAACCACATCTCCAAACTAGGCTTACAGGCAGTTTCTCTTGCCTTAGGAAATCTCATTTACAAATACCCAAAACAAGATGGCCAGCCTACTTAAATAATTCACCGTATCTATCCATACTTCACAAAGAGTTAAGGATTACAGATATCCTATCCTGGAGACAAGAAGTATGTACTTAGAAAATACTGCAGCATAGTTGACAAAATCAGTCTTTTGCTTGACACAATAATGTGTAACTTCAATTTGAATTCTAATCACAAAACAAAAGATTATGGTGAAGAGCAATAGTGAATGGCATGTACCCCATGTTCATTTTAAAATGCCTACTAGGGTGAATGGAAATAAGCTGAACCGACAACAAATTTAAATAATTATAGATACACAAATTAAAATAATTGAACAACTATGCTTGCATGCACAAGGGAAATAGTCTAAGTTTAAAAGGATTCAGAGTAACACCTAATGAGTCCAAGGCATCACATTAATCTATTTTTAGAAATCTATCTTTTTTCAAGTAAGCAAAATGATAAGAAGCTTTCTAGAGTATAACAGAGATGCATTGCCATTCCAATGCTCCATTATCTTTGTTGCACCCAAGCTTAAAAATGTGCTGGGCACATCATAATCACTCATTAACCAATTAAAAATAGGACATCAGATTATCACTACAACTGTTGAATGGGCAAGTTATAAATGAATTGAGTAAGTGTATAAATATTATTTCAGATTTAGTTATAATTATCCACAATCATCGTCTAGGGATCAGAAAAAACCAATACAGCCTCATTCTATGAAGCACTATGATGATAGCACAAAAATAATAACTATCCCAGTTATGTATCATTCCGCAAGCTAAGCCTGACGCATAAGCACCACATGAAAAGTTAATAGAAAACCTGTATATCCTCCACGGCCTCCAATTTACAGACCAGAGAATCCAGAAACTGAGAGGACTTAAGACACAGAAGAGAGCACCGCAGATGGCACATGCCAGAGCAACCTGATGCTCCTCATCTCCCTCCATGCCTTCTTCTCCCACCACCCAGTTTCCAGTCAAACCATGGCAACAGGAATAGATGCCTAGAGCAAAAGAAACTAACAGTTGAATTTCCGCACCGAACCACTCAAATGCAAGAAAAACACTAATCCGACCTAGCAACACAAAATGCACAAATACCACACTTTCCACATTCCAATCCCACGATCCGAAATCAGTTCTTGAACAATGGCTCCGCGAATGACCGAAAGTGCAAAATTCAGAAGGAATAAAAAAAAAGCTGCAGATAAAAAAAGGACACGCGGAAGCCGACCGAGTAAAAAGGATCCTACATCGAACTCTCGGGACAAAGAACAACGAGACGAACCTTGATCTGCAGACGGAACCCTAAATGAGGCAGCGGCGTTTGGTGGGCAAAGATGAGAAGCGGAAGCGAGGGGAGAGGCCGTACCTTTGGCTCCTGCAAGCGAGATTTTCCTCGACGGAGGTGCCGGAGTCCGAATCCGAGCGAGGCGCACAGCGAGAAGCGAGAGATTGTTTCCTCCGCGCGAGAAAACCCTCGAAATCGAGCTGACGACGCGTGCGTGCGTATGTTAGAGAGAGAGAGAGAGCAAGGGGCGGTGGGTCGCCCCAGTGAGAAGACAAGGTGACCTCCGTCAACTCGTGTGCTGCTACAAAGTGACTGAGGGAAGTGCGCTTAACTGTTTCGCGGCAGGATCACCCATGAAATGATTCTGGGTGACGTGCCAAATTTCGATTAGGTGTCATCAGTGGGCGCCGCAATTGACATAGGATAATTTTGCTCGGAAATTTCTCAACGGTGATTCAGCAGTGTCGCCGAAATGAGCGGGTGGATTTAAGAGACACTAGTGTACGACAATGGTTCAGGAATTGCTTTTGGTTGGTGTGATTCTGACAATAAAAATATTTTTAAGGAATTAAAAAAAGGAAAACAAAATATATAAAAGATAATTATATATTTATTAAGAAATCTTTTTATGAGTGTGAGATTAATTTACCCTTTTTTAAACAACTACACTATTTATCAAATAATGGATACATTTTTCCCCATGGACGGTGATGTGATGTAGTAGTAAAATACAAAAAAATAAATAAAGAAGTAGATCAAAAATTTGAGTCTCAAGAAAGATTAATATTTTAAAAACTATGCTGCCAATTGACTTATTAGAACGAATGTCTGTCTACATTAGCGAGTCCAAGTCCACACCCTAAAAATACATAAATAATAAATACATATATTTTTTTTATAATCTTGATTAATTTTAAAGATGACCAATTTAATATTATAAAAAATTTTCATCGACTATCAAATAATTGAGAAAGTACTAACTAACATTGAATCAGTACTAACTAACTAACATTGAATCGTACTTCACTCACAAAGACAATCTCATAGATTTTTCGAAAAATACCAACCAATTTGAATCATACTTCGCTTGCAAAGATAAACTCATAGATTTTTCCACCTATGAAATTTAGTGTCAGCACATGATCAAACAGATGAGCATGAATATGTATTTTAAATTTATGGGGATAGGTGAACATATTATTTACTTTTAGAATTAATCAAATCAAACATCAAAATTATCAAATAAAACAATAATACATATGCTAGAAACTTAGATCAAATCTAAATTAAATTTTATCAAACACATGAATAATGATATGATTAAACTTGATTCATTTTCTTTCCACGCTTGACAGGTTGTGTTCTATTAAAAAGGTAAACTTTAAATATTTCAATTGTTAATATGTATTTTACTATTTATATTGTTTTTTTTTCATTTAGTTTGTTCACATTTAAGTGTTATTGCGTTGGAGAAAATTATATTTTTAGTCCTGTAATTTATACTTTTTTTAATTTTAGTTTTGTTATGAGTCAATTTACTTTTTTAGTCCTGTAACTTGTAATATTTTCCAATTTCAATCATTTTTCCTCTAAAATTGAAATTTTGCAACGGAAAATGATGAGTTGTAAATTGAATTTGGGAATTTTGATTTTTTATGACTCATGTGTTTTTTATATTCCAACCACAAACTAGACATTTTCCGTTGAAAAATTTTAATTTTGGAGGAAAAAATACTGAAATTGAAAAATATTATAAATTACAGGACTAAGAACGTAAACTAACTCATAACAGGACTAAAATTGAAAAGATACAAGTTACAGGACTGAAAATGTAATTTTCTCTATTGCGTTGTGATTTTTTAATATAAAATAATTATCATATTTATGGTTTAGTCACTTTAAATGGCCGATCTACGTGCTTGTTTTAGTATCAGTCGCAATGGCCTAACAACATTTTAAACCGAGGTTTCAAAAGTTAAATAGGTACTGAAATAAACCAAACTCTAATGGTGTCGAGCCGGGAAGATCAAGCAAAAGAATATTGACGTAGCCCGGATAAACCCACTTGGACCATCGCACCATGTACGTTGGGCTGATGCTGTCTACAGCAATAGAATCCTATACCAGCGCATAGCTACCGATTTTCATTGGAGTTATACCGTGCTATATATATGGTGGTAAAAGATGAATACGTTCGTTTATAGCGTCCTCTCAATTCATTTCAGGGCTAACACGGAGGAGATAAATCACGGACGGTTACTAGTCTTTGGAATAGTGACTAACACATAAGGGATATATTTACCTCGACTTTGCTGAGATTCGAACTCCAAATCTCATGATGACAACATCTCATGCGCTATATATATAACTTAGCCCCATTGCTCAACTCAAAATTTATTTTTAAGGGGACATATCACAGTTAATTAATAGTATCTTTCTTATCTTGCACCTGTGCGTGCGACAAACTCATGCAGCAGCGGTCACACGATGCTTTGGCCACTGCCGTAGGCCGGCGGCAGCGCTGGCAGCCGCACTAATTATTTGATTTTGATTTTGATTTTGTCTTGGTATATTATTACTTATTTATTTATTTGATTATTATTTGATTATTTATTTAGGAAATGAAAGATTATTCTTGAAAGGAATGTTGATATCCTTTCACTTTAAGAAAAGAGGTCATCACACCGTGAAAGTACTTCAATTCTGATCGTACTTACAATATAATATCAATCTAGTTAAAACTTTCCAATTTTTAGTATCTAAATTATTTAAATATCCTCTTATAACGACGACTATTGGTTATCCTTTATTTGTATTAAATGAGATCTGAAAAAAAAATATATGTTGATACACAAAACACTAGATAATCAAATCTGATTTTGATCTATATTAACAAAGGATCAAAATTAAGTTGTATTGTGATCTAATGAGATTGATTAAGTATGTAGGTAGTTCAACCTGAAAGCCCTAGCAATACTAGGTAAGGAAAAAATCCTAGTAGATACTAGGTAAAAGGAAAGCCTAGTAGATCAGCTGAACTAGATGTTGGACGTGTGCGCATTGACTTCACACGTTGATGGAAGAATGAGTATTGATTGATTGTCCATTCCTCTTCCTCTCCCATCCATTATGTGAAATTAAAGCTTACATTATGGAGGAAGGTGAAAAGCTTGGAAGGTGAAAAGTTCACCTTCTTCTCCTATATAAGTCTGCCCAAGGAATTCATCATAAGAGTGAAGGAAGAACACAAGAGAAGGCTTGAGATTTGGTTCGTGGAATCTTGAAGAACTTTTCGATTCATTCGTGATCATTCTTCCGACGATAAGCAAAGATCAAAATCTACTAAGGGAGATCGCTATAAATTTTATAAATTTCATATTTCTATATTTTATGTTTTTAGATCAACGATGGTATCGGAGCAAACGTTGAATGCATGATAGAACTTTCTGTTGGATCGCGGCGACCGGCTAGAAGGGGGGGTTGAATAGCCTATAAAAAAAAAAACCTTTCTCGAACTTTCTTGAACTAATACTTGGATAAATTAAGAAAGTAATAAATTAAATATGAAAAGACGAGGCACAGAGAGATTTACCTGGTTACAACCGAGGAGGTTGTTAATCCAAGGAAGATGTCACACTAGAATATCTTCTTCAGGCGAAGAGGCCTCTTACAACAATGAAAGTGCAAAACGAAAGAAGCTAAACTCTAAAAGAAGCACACAAGTGTTGGAATTACAATTTCTGAGTTAATTAAAAGCTTCTGGACCAAGACTGTATTTATAGCCTTAGTCGAGGCGCCCTGGGGGGATAAAACTTTATCCCCCAACGTTCAGATCATGATTCCGCGATCTGGTCAAAAAATTAACTCCGGACGCTCGGAAGGGTTCCGGGCGCCCCGGTTGGGAATGTCAACCCCGTTGACTTATTCAGCCGGGGTGTTTTGCTCCGGCTCCGTTCACCTCAGTCCGAGTCTTCCGCTCGCTTGGGTGATCTCTGTCATCCGGAATAGGGCTCGCCCCAACCCAACTTCTGGTCTTCTCGAGCAGGCTTCCACTCCGGCTCCTCGTCCCTTGGAATCACCGCGTGATTCCTTCTCGTCCGCCAGCGTACTCATCTGCAGTCTTCATCCCTTGGTCGCACCGCATGCCGACCTTCTCGCTAGCTGCGTCTCTTGCTCATCGAGGAGTCTTCCGCTTTGGCTTCTCGTCCCTCGGAACCACCGCACGCTTCATTCTCTTCCGTCGGTGTACTCTTTCGCAGCGCCTCATTCCTCGGGCGCACCGCGTGCCGTCCTTCTCGCTAGCTGCGTCTTCCGCTAGACTACCTGTGCTCTTAAGCTCCTGCACACTTAGACACAAGGTTAAAAACACATAGGACCTAACTTAACTTGTTGATCACATTAAAACAACCTTGGGTTCCCAACAATCTCCCCCTTTTTGATGTGAGCAACCCAAGTTAAGTTAGGGTAAATAGGCATAAAAAAATAAACTAACTATTTTTGCAATAAAGTGAAAAAAGATAGAAAAATTAGTTTACCTCCCCCTAGACTTATATTTTTCCTTCTCCCCCTTTGATCACAAAAAAAATGAGGTTCCGAAGAAAATCTAAGGGTTAAAAAAAAATTCTAACTTTCTTAAAAGAAATTCTAAGTTGAATAAATTCTAAATTAGAGAATTTGCAATAATTTTCAGCAGAAAATATTCTAAGTTAAACAATTTATAAGTAAAACTTTTTAGGTAAGAAAATTTTCTAAGGAAAAATTCTAAGTAAAGCTTTAAGTAAGAGAAAAAAAATTCTGACTTAAGAAATTTTGCAAAAATATCTTTGAAAATTTTTCTAAGTAAAGATTTTAAGCATAAATTTCAGAAAAACTTTTAATTTTTATGCAAAAGTTTTACGTAAAAAAAAAAATCTAAGAATTTTTTTTTTAAAAAAATGTTTAAACAAACTTTTTAAAGCATTATTAAATTTTAATCTTAATGCTTTATCATAAAGTTAATTAAACATTTTATTTTAATATTTTGGCTTCCAAGTGCCTTCTTGGTTATTGGAGCAACAACCACTTCCTTAGACAAAGCCTCATAGAGAAATTTTAATATCTAATTTTCTCACTGAAAGCTCTAAATCTGATTAAAAATTCAAGTTAAACAAGACTTAGGAACCCAATATAGGTTTTGGCTTACTGGATTAATTAGGAATTTCTTAGGGACATTTTTCTTTGAAATAATTATAATCTGTCTCTTATGATATCGAAAATATCAATTTAAATTGTTGTATTTTCTAAAATATGTTTTATTTGAACATGCATGATTTTTTAGACTATCTATTTGCATTTTCAAATTATTATTTTCTGATTTCAATTTTTCATTTTCTAATTTTGATTTGTCTAAATTTTCTAGAGGACAAGATTTAGCTAGTATTACTTTTAAAATTTTATTTTCTTTTTCTAATTTGCAGCAATCTTTTGTTAATAATTTAACGAATTTAAAGAGTTTATCGGGAGAAAAGATCATACCTGACTTACCTTGTCGATCTCATTGTCCGTGTCTCCCCCTGAACTGCTAGTATCTTCTGACGTGGCTCCCCCTTCATCGATGCTCTCGATGCTCATTTTGGAAGAGATTGACCCGCAGTCGTCGTCTTGATGACTCGCCATTAATGCGAGCCCGAAGAATGCCCCGACTTCCGATTCAGACGACGTATCGTCCCACGTCGCTTTTAATGCTTTGCATTTTTGAACAGGCTTATTACCTTTATCTTTATCTTTGTTCTTCAGCTTGAGGCAGTTGTCCTTGACGTGCCCTTCTTCGTCGCAGTGGTAGCAGCGGATGGTCCTTTTCTTTCTACTCTACAAATGGTTAGTAGTTCTAGACTTACATAATTTCTTGAATCGTCTTATCATTATTACCATTTCCTCGTCGTCGAGAGAAGACTCCGACTCAGGTTCGTCTCTCGATGCTTTGAGGGCGACATTGTTCTTGGGCTCCTTCATACCTGCACATCTTGATTCGTGCACTTCAAATATAGAAAAGAATTCCTCTAATGCAATTTTTTCTAAGTCTTTTGAAATATAAAAGGCATCTACTAGTGACGCCCATTTTGAATTTCTAGGAAAGGAATTTAGTGTGTACCTTAGCGAATCTCGGTTACTTACCGTCTCTCCGAGATTCAAAAGTCCGGTGATGATTTCCTTTATCCTTGAGTGCTGATGCGCAACTGTCTCGTCTTCCCCAAGTCGCAGGCTGGTGAGCTGGCTGCAGAGTAAATCCCATTTTGCGAGCTTTGCTTTGGACATTCCTTCGTGTAGTTCAAGGAACTTCTCCCAAAGTTCCTTCGCGGAGTCGTAGTTGCTGATCCGGTTGACTTCTTGTGGCGGAAGAATGGTTAGTAGATGGTACTCATCTTTGCCATTTGCCACGTAGTCGGCCTGCTTCTTTTTCGTCCAGTGGTATTTCTCCTTACCTTCCGGTGCTGTAAAACCGAATTCCATAATTAACATTAAATCAAAATCAATTTTAAAGAATACCTGCATTCGCTTTTTCCAGCTAGCAAATTCCCCTTCGAACTTCGGTGGGTAGATGTTTGGTCCGACCATTATATCGTTGCATTCATTCGGCGGTTAGTCCTCCTGAAGCGCCTTGACTCTGATACCACTTATTGGATCACGGTGGTCGGCTAGACGGGGGAGTTGAATAACTTGTAAACAAAAAAAAGACCTTTCTCGAACTTTCTTAAACTAACACTTACATAAATTAAGAAAGCAATAAATTAAAACTAAAAAGACAAGGCACAGAGAGATTTACTTTGTTACAACTGGGGAGATTGTTAATCCAAGGAAGATGTCACACTAGAATATCTCCTTCAGGCGGAGAAGCCTCTTACAATAATAAAAGCGCAAAACGAAAGAAGCTAAACTCTAAAAGAAGCACACAAGTGTTGGAATTACAATTTCTGAGTTAATTAAAAGCTTCTGGACCAAGGCTATATTTATAGCCTTGGTTGGGGCACCCCGAAGGGGTTCCGGGCGCCCTGAGGGGGGATAAAACTTTATCCCCCAACGTTCAGATCACGATTGACGCGATCTGGTCAAAAAGTCAACTACGGGCGCCCCGGCTGAAAAAGTCAACCCTGTTGACTTTTTCCAGCCTGGGTCTTCTGCTCTGGCTCCGTTCACCTCAGTCCGAGTTTTTCGCTCGCTTGGGTGATCTCTGTCATTCGGAATAGGGCTCACCCGAACCCAACGTCCGATCTTCTCGAGTAGGCTTCCGCTCTGGCTTCTTGTCCCTTAGAATCGCCGCATGCTTCCTTCTCATCCGCCAGCGTACTCATCCGCACTATTCATCCCTCGGTCGCATCCCATGCCACAGGACCTAACTTAACTTGTTGATCACACAAAAATAACATTGGGGTTCCAACACTTTCTACTTACCATATGATCATGTTGCCGTGAAAGCATAAGATCTCTTATGCTTGTAGATCATGTTACTATAAAAGGATCTATGTAAGATATGTCAGTAGATCTATTCGAATGGTATGCACCTATTCATCTCCAGAGGAATCATCAACGGAGTTTTCTCTATCCGATTCTGTCGTTGCCGAGCCCATCACTAGACACAATCGTGATCTGCGACCATCGCTGAACCCCGAGCGCAGCAGATAATAACCACGAAGTTTATCTCCATTTTTAGTTGGTGGACAATTAGGAGGTCAGTCCTCTAATTATGACCGACGGGCGAAGGGGGTTGGAGGTGATGGTGGCGCGGGTGCTGGTGACAAAGAAGAGAAAAGCGGCGTGGGTGATAGTGAACAAAAACCGAAGCATTAGATTTCGTACCAAGTGTTAAGTTTCGTGCATATATTTCGGCAAAGTTTATTTTGGCAGCCATTAAGTTTATTATTAATGTTGTTCACAAACATTAACGAGCTGAACACATATGTGTTTAAATTTGTTTATTTAGTTTAATGAGTTATTCAATCTTGTTTAATTAATCTCGTGTATATTGAACGAACATAAACAAGCTCTTACCAAGTCGAACATCAAGCTTGTTCATGAACGCTTGGTTCATATACAACCCTAATTAGTTTTATGCATATATGTGAATTGAAATTAACTGGTTTTGTTACTGATTTGTCGATTTTATACTAACATTGTTATTTTTAATTCTAGATGTCGAGGATGATATACACAATGACCCATCACACATTTGATGCAATGAGCTGAGAGAGGAGATTGAGTATGACCCGATTTATGGACTCAGAGGACATATTGGATGACTCGATCGATTATTCTGGAAGCTCAAGTAGGAAGAGTTTTCAATCCTAGATAATTATAGGATTTGGGTTTTAGTCTGATCACTACCAATACACCTTAATGAAGTAACACACCATTTACGGAGACTCTCTGAAGGATGAATCTTATATGCACAGTTGTGTGTGGAACTACTTCACCATGTGGATCAAGAGGATCCCGAAGAGTTTGAAGAGGATCTACAAGAGGATCCGAATGTAGATCCAATAGAGAATCCTAAAGTTGGTCTACCTGAGATTGCCCTTATCAAGTCCAGGATAAAAGGGATAATATTGGTCACTGCACTAGTATATGTCCTAGTGTTTGTCCTAGTGGGAGTGGTGTTTGCCTAACTAGTTTATTAGAGTTCTATTATTGTTACTGTTGTTATATACAAATAGAATTATTTTATGAAAAATTATGCTATTTGTTAACAAACTTGAATAATGATTAGTTTATTAGTTGGGATGTGTGTAATAGTATTGATCAATGCTGATTTAATTTGTCATGCGAATAATGAGTGAAAACATAGTTATCACTTGATTTTGTAAACCAATTCAAATTAACATTGAGTTAATCATATATTACACACATATAAATTAAACTGAATAACTAAATAATGTGTTTATTTATAAATTATGGTAACTAAGAACATCATACTTGAACTCAATAAGAGAGGGAAATTATATAAGGATAACTATAAAATCTGACACCTCAAGATACAATACGTTCTTGAGGAGCAAGAAGTTCTAGAGGCCATAAATTAGTTCATGGAAGAACCGACTGATGGTTCTACAAGACAACACAAACGTGAACTTGATGCCTATAAGGTATGGAAAAGTAAGAACTCCACTATTAAGGGATTATTAATTAGTTCAATGGTGGATGACCTGGTATTTGAGTATGAGTCATTACCATTGGCTCATGTTGTCTGGTAGCCCTTAGAGAGAAGTACAGTGGAGTAAGTCTCAATAAGGTTCGTCAACTGACAATTCAGTGTGACAGATGTAAAAAGCGCCCAAATGCCACCATGACCCAATGTTTGAGGAAAATGACAAATATGATTTAGTAGCTAAAGACTGCTGGTAATAAGTTGACTTATAAACAACAAGTTCAAGCAGCAATCCAATCCCTTCCTAATTCTTGGGAAACAATGAAACAAAATCTGACACACTGTGAAAGTATCAAGACTTTTACTGATATCTCACGTCATGTTAAACTTGAGACGGAGAGAATAGAATTCGCAATGATTACTAGACAAGCTTTTGTAGCTAAAGGTTATGCTTCCAAGAATAAGAAAAGATGGTTTAAGAGAGGAAAAAGAAAAAGAAAAGAAGCTCGTGTTATTGCTGGGCAAGACATAATCAAGAAGAAAGGAAATAAATATGGATAAAAACCTAAGAGTAAGTTGACTTGTTATAATTGTGGTAAGAATGGTCATTTGCTCGGGATTGTACTGAACCAAAAAAGATAGATATATCTTTATCTTCTTTCTATAGGCATTATGTTGCAAGTTCAGTGTTATTAGCTGATTCTTATCATTTATGAATTATAGATTAAGGAGCAACAAACCATGTAACTCGTGATCAAGCTACATACGTGGAGTACCATTGGATACCAGCTAGCAACAACTAGATATATATGGGAAACAATGCAAGGATTGCAGTCAAATGAGTTGACACTTACAAACTCAACCTACGTAGTAGATATATCTTGTTTCTACATGATTTCCTGTATGCTCCTCAGATTTGACGGAATCTAGTTTTCGTTAATAGTCTTCTTGATTTGGGTTATTGTATAAACTTTACAGTCATTATGTGGAATTGAGAATTAACTATGTGTGAATATGATATGGTCATATATCAGATGGTTTCATGGTTTTTTATGTAGAACCAGATATTAATTATCACAATAATAGTTGTTTTTCAAACATTGCTCTTACTAACGATGTCGATGTAAATGATGAAACTTGGTATTATAGATTAGGACATATAGGACAAGAACAAATGAATCGATTAGCTAAAGAGGGTCTATTAGGCGCTCATGCTAAGATTAACTTATTTGTATGTGAGCATTGTCTTGCTAGAAAAATAATTAGGAAACCATTTAGTATGTCTACTAAAGCTGAGTCACCATTGCAATTAATTCATTCAGATATTTGTGACCCAATGAATGTGAAGGCTAGAAATGGAAGTTCATATTGTAAGTACCCTGTGTTAGTTTTGACGTGATCAACTAAGTCAAGTTAGGTCATGTGTATTTAATCTTTATGTTTAAGTGTACAGGAGCTTAGGAACACAAGAAGTCGAGCGGAAGACACAACAAACGAGAAGGATGACATGAGAATCAAGTTGACAGGCTTAGTGCATCCGAGAGACGAGAAGTTGAGGAAGAGTACACCGATGGAGCGAAAAGGTACGTACGACGCTTCCGACAGACGAGAGCTGGAGCAAAAGACTACTCGAGGAGAAGGTTATAATTAGGTTCGAGTGAGCTTAACTCTAGAAAGGTGTTGGACGATCAGCTGGGGGCGCTCGGAGATGCCACGTTAACAAACGACTGGTTTTGACTAGTGGGCTACAAATAGAACTCTGGTTATCTTCATTCAAAACAACAACACTTGTATTCAAATCTTTGAGTTCTGTTTTCATTTTTCTGAGCTATCAATCATTGTACAGGGCTTCTTTGCCTCCGAGAATTTGCTCGAAGAAGGAGTTTAGATAGTGCACTTCTTTTATCTTGGATTAGCAACCTAACCGGTCACATGTGACCAACAATTAGTATCAGAGTGAAGACATTTCAGAAGAACTAACTATCGACTAAAGCACACAAGAAATGATCAGACCAAACATTTACCCACCTAAATTCGAGGAGGAGTTCACAACATGGAAAAAGAAAATGAAGATATTTTTCAAAATAAATTTTAATTTATTATTAATACTGAAATATGGTATTGTAGCACCTAAAGATCAGTAAAGAGCTGATAAAGAAGAATATTTGTGGACAAAGAAGGAGAAAGCTAAATTTGTGGCAAATAGAAAAATAGAATTCCATCTGTTGAGCGTTTTACCATCACAAGAAGTCAGTCAGATCAGAACCTACAAGTCAACCAAAGAGGCAAAACTCACAAGACGAGATCTGCTCCGGAACCAACTCAAGAACCTCTGAATGGAAGAAGGTGAAATAATCACACATCTACACTCAAGGATCAAGGAGCTGATCACCGAACTCACGAGTCTCAGAGAAATGGTAACAAACTTGTTGGTGCAATATCCCTCAGGTCAAGGCTAACCTGGTTGACCAAGCTTGAGTCTTGGTTTGAGTTTCGATATTTGGCAATACAAGACTTCGATGATATGGACAAGTGCAGGTGCAGTTGTTCATTTGGGGAGATTGTTTGGTGCAATTCCCCTCTGATCGGGGTCTGATCAGTTTGGTTGTAGAAGAGTCAAGTAGGTCAAGGTTGACCGGATACTTGACTGGGAAAGTCCTAACTGGGATGTTAGGCAGGTGAAGGCAGGTGAAAATCCTAGTGAGTGAAGCTAGGTGAAAGACCTGGTGAGTGAAGCCAGGCAGAAGAAAAGACCTAGTGAGTGAAGCTAGGCAGAGAGGAAATCCTAGTGAGTGAAGCTAGGTGAAAGTCCTGGTGCGTGAAGTCAGGCAGAAGAAAATCCTGGTGAGTGAAGCCAGGTGAAAATCCTAGTGAGTGAAGCTAGGCGAAAGACCTGGTGAGTGAAGCCAGGAAGAAGAGAAGTCCTAGTGAGTGAAGCTAGGCAGAAGGGAAGTCCTGGTGAGTGAAGCCAGGCACAAGGAAATCCAGATGGGTTAAGGTTGACCAGACATCTGGTGAAAGTCCAAGTAGGTCAAGGGAGTGACCGGATACTTGGCATGATGAAGAAAAGTCCAAGTGGGTTAAAGGGATTGATCGGACACTTGGTGAGGGAGTCCTAGCAGGTCAAGGGTGACCGGATGCTAGGCATGATGAACCAACAGGTCATGGATTGACTGGATGTTGGTTTGGGGGCTTGGAACTTGGTTTTGGGCAAAAACCAATGTCTGGATCGATCAACCGATCGATTAGCTGATGCCCAATCGATCAGTCGATCGATTGGGAAGGTCCCCGTGACAAGCCTCGAGTGGGCAAGTCGCAGAGCGCACAGAACGCCTCTGGATCGATTGGGAGATGGCGATGTTGCGCGATAAGCCCTGGATCGATCAGTCGATCGATCCAGGCGTATTCCTGAGAGCACAGAGGCACTCTGGATCGATCAGCCGATCGATTGGGAGCAATCCAATCGATTGGGATCCGACCGTTGGCGTAGATAAAGGCCGTTGGCGTGCGTCTTCTTCGTCAGAACTCTCGGCTTTCATCTCAGATCATTTCAGCAACTCCACAGCTTCTCCACAAAGTTCAGATTGCCAGTTCTTGAAAGTTCTTGGAGGTTTTCCAAGTCAAGAGGCGGATCTACAGCTGAAGAAGAAAGCTAGGGTTAGGGTTTCCTTGTAAGCTTGTGTTGTATTTTGTTTCCCTTTCCCTTTCTTCTTGTAGTGTGAACTTGTAGGGCTTCTCTGCCTTCGGTAGTTACCGAAAAGGAGTGTTTATTAGTGGAGATGTGTGTGAGTGTGTGGATCCTTGGACTAGTCACCTCCTTTGGAGGTGGATACCAAGTAAATATACTTGTTAGCGTTGTGTGTGTTGTTTCTTGTATATTTCTGTTGCACATCTTTGAAGAAAGAAGCAACGCCGACCACGAGCACGCGATGAGCTATTCACCCCCCCTCTAGCTACATTTCGGTCCCAACAAAACTGAGATTCATTAAAGTACGCTTTTGAGAACACCCGAGTGGACATCCATAGTTAACTTATTTTATATCTCTAAGGACCTTAAGGTGAATACATTTGAAAATTTATTTTCTACTTTTGAACTTCACAAATTGAGATATGTGGGCTTAAGAAACAAAGAAGAAAAGATAACTCAAAACCTAACACTGAAAGCTAACCAGAAAGGCAAACCAGATTCAGACACATCACTCGACGGAGATGAAGCTACTTTTATGGTAAGAAAGTTTGGTAAAATCCTTAAATCTAACAAATTTAACAAGTTATAGGCTAAGAAACTTTCACGAAGCAAATGAAAGGTGTGGTGCTATAACTGCCAAGAAGTAGGGCACATCAAGGACAATTGTCCAAAATTGAAGGACAAGGGCAAGAACAAAATGTAAGTACCCCATAATAGTTTGATATGATCAACCAAGTCAAGTTAGGTTCTGTTATCTTTTGATGCCTTGTATCTAAGTGTGTAGGAACTTAGGATGACAAGAAGACGAGCGAAAGACATAGCTAGCAAGAAGGACAACATGGGAGAGAGTCGACAGGCTCTGTTGGTCCAGGTACGAGGCATTGTAGAAGAGTATGCTAGTGGATGGAAGGAAGTGCGCAGCATTTCCGAAGGACGAGAAGTAGGAGCGGGAAGTTGCTCAAGAAGGCCAGAAAATGGATTTGAGTGAGTCCTATTTTGGATGACTAAGATCACCCAAGTGAGCGAAGCCGGAGCGGACTTCCCAGACAAAAAGTCAACATTGAGTTGACTGGAGTCCAGGCTCGGACCACTTTGGTCCAGGCGGAGGCAACTCGTGGAGGTGCCCCTGTTTGAAGGCCGTCTGGGCGCCCGGAGTTGTTCCAGGCACCCAGACTAGATAAAATATTATCTTTTAACTATTGCGTAGCCATTTATGAGGAGATAAGATTTGCCACGCTGGGGGCGCACAGACCATGCCATGTCAACAAACGATCATTTTTGACCGGTGGACTATAAATAGAGCTCTGGTCTTCTTCTTTTATAACAATACACTCTGTACTTCAAGTTCTATTCAGTTCTTCACTTTCAAGCTTTATTTTCGTGTACGAGGCTTCTCTGCCTCCGAAGTTTTGTTCGAGAAAGAGATTTTCTTACCGAGCCTACTTTCCTTGGAGTAGCAATCCTCTAATTGTCAACCAAGTAAAAAACCTTGCTTGTCTCATGCTTATTTTGATTCTATTATTTTATTTAATTAAGTGTGTAATTATGTTAATCTCGATTATTTGAGAAAGGTGTTGGTTTATTTTATTATGTAGGGCAATTCACCCCTCTCTTGTCGGCCGCAAGGGACCTACAATTGGTATCAGAGCAAGGTCACCTCAGAAGGACTAACCACCAACTGAAGCAAAAGATGATGGCCGGAACAAACATCCACTAGCCAAAGTTTGAAGGAGACTTTGCACACTGGAAGAAAAAAATGGAGATATATTTTAAAACTGATTTTTATATATTTTTAATTTTGAAAAATGGTTTTACAGTAGTTACCGATAATAACGACAAGTTGAAAAAAGAAGAACACTGGACGAAGAAGGAATAAGCCGAATTTATGGCAAATGGAAAATCATAATTTAATCTGTTAAGCGCACTGCCACCACAAGAGGTAAATCGAATCAGAGTCTACGAGTCTGCAGAAGACCTCTGGGAAAAATTTCTAGAGCTTCACGAAGGATCATCTAAAGCCAAGTTCACAAGGAGAGATCTACTTTAGAACCAACTGGTAAATCTGCGACTAAAGGAAGGTGAAACAGTTCCTTAACCGCACACCAAGCTAAAGGAGCTAGTCATCGAACTCACGAATCTTGGAGAAAAGGTAACCAATAGAGATTCACTAAGGTATGTTCTTAATGTTTTCCCTAGAAAACTTAAATGGTCAACCCTAGTAGATGCATATTACATCTCTAGGGACCTGAAGGTAAGTAATTTAGAGGAATTATTTTCTACATTTGAAATACATGAAACAAGATGTGTAGATCTAAAGAATGAGTCTAAATAAAATATAGCTTTAAAGGCAAAAATAGATAAACCAGAGTCTGAAACTTTTCTTGACGATGACGAAATGACATTTATGATAAGGAAGTTTAAAAAATTCTTTAAAGCTAATAAATTCAATCAAGTGTAGGCCAAAAGAAGAAAAAGAAGAATGAGATGTTATCACTACAATAAAGAAGGTCACATAAAAAATAACTGTCCAAAACTGAAGAATAACGATAAGGACAAAAGACTGACCCTAAAGATGCACAAGAACCTAAAAGTGACATGGGATAAAATATCAGAGTTAGAAATTGAAGCCTAGGCTGGACTAGCACTGAGGGCAAGTCATGAAGAAGATGAAGAAGCAAGCTCATCCGAGATGAGTATCGAGAGCATTGATGAAGGGGGAGTAATGTCAGAAGAAAGTAGCACTACAGGGGGGCATCAAATAACGAGATCGACAAGGTAAGTCAGGTACGATCTCACCTCTTGATAAGTTATTTAAATTTATAAAAATGTTGTTGAAAATTTTTTGTAAGTTAGAAATTAAAAATGAAAATTTTAAAAAGGAAAATGAGGAATTAAAATTAACCTTAGCAACATTTTGTCGATTAGAAGATTTCGACAAGATAAAAATTGAAAATAAAACATTGAAGAATTATGGATGCTCACATTTTCAACAAATTAGAAATTATCAAGGACTTAATTGACATTTTAGATATCATAAGGGCGAAATTAGAAAATTATTACCAAAATATATTAAAAAAATTTGAATTAATCCAGTAGGTAAGAACCTATATTGTATTTCAAAATCATGCATAAATTAAAAATCATGATACATGCTTTATTTTATTTTAAATTTATAATTATTTGCTTAAAGTTGTCTAACATTTTTTTCGTATGATTTCTCTTCAAAATTACTTAGATATTAATTTTTTTGAGAAAGAGAGTTTAATTACTTATCAGTATAAAAAATTTTAAATTTTTTGACCATTAAATTTTTTTTTATAATTTTTTTGAACAAACATTACATTTTTTAATTTAAAAATATTTTGTAGTGTTATGTTTGCAAACTTTATTTTTTTTGTGAAAATTTATCATGTTCTCTGTCCAAGAAAAAAATTTTAATTTTTTTTAACCGTTATTAAATTTTCTATGAATTATTTATCCAAATGCTAATTTTTATTATTAAAAATTCTCAAAGATTTAATTTATTAGGAAAATATTTTTTCTATAAAAATACTTGCTATATTAAGTTCTCAAAAAAAATTTCACAAGTTTTTAAGCTTATAAACTATTTTTATGCATATTTTTAGAAAATATAACTTTCTATAGAAAATAGTTTATTATTGATTAAATTAATTTCATTTTTTCATGAAAATTTTATCACAGCTTTAGGCATGTCAACTTAATTGTTATAATTTTTTTTTTTAATTTTGAAGAATTAAAAATAAATTTAAAATTCTTTTTTCTAGAACTACTTTATAAATCGCAAAAGTTCATATTTTCAAATTTTAATGTTTATTTTTTTAATGTTCGTCATTTTTTTACCCTTGGAGATTAATTCAGATTTATTTCCAAATTATTTTTCAACATTTCTCCTATTTTTAATTTGACCAAAGGGGGAGAGTTAGAGATTAAATCTGGGAGGAGGGTAATTTTTTTAAATGTTATAAATTGCATATTAAGTACTTGTTATTTCATTGTTATTTATTTTTTGTTTACCCTAACTTAACTTGGGTTGTTTACATAAAAAAAGGGGAGATTGTAAATACCTCGTGATAGTTTTGATGTGATCAACTAAGTCAAGCTAGGTTCTGTTATCTTTTGATGTCTTGTGTCTAAGTGTGCAAAAATTTAGGAGCACATGAAGACGAGCAAAAGACGCAGCTAGCAAGAAGGACAACATGGGAGAGAGTCGACAGGCTCGGTGCATCTGAGGTAGACCCGACCCCGGGCCGGGTCTGGCCCGGACCCGGCCCGAGCCCGTAACCGGGTCAACGGGCCGGTTGCCCGTTGACCCGGTTCGCCGGGTCGAACCGGAACCTGCCCGGCAAGTTGCCGGGCCGGTTCCGGTTCCGGTTCATTGATTGTAAAACCGGTGAACTGCCGGTTCATAGCCGTTGGGAGGGTTTTTTGGGTATTTTTTTCAACGGTTAGGATTATTTGACCGGTTTTTGATCAATGATTATGATTTAGTGTCCGTTACTATCAAAACTCTATAAATAGAGAGCTCATTTCATCATTTTTTACACACATCTTCTCTACTCTTAATCTCATTTTCGTATTCTCTAATCTCTACACGCTTTCGTTTTCAATTTTCAATTACAATGGAAGGAGGCCGCGGAGGTGCATCATCTCGAGCTCGGAAGGGAAAGCAAATAATGAATCCGCGGGAGGAGGACCCCAACATTCAATCCACCGATGATGAGATCGAGCATCTTCCGAATCCGACACCTGAAACACAAGGAAGTACCGATGCAATTACTTCTAAGGTTCGGGAACTTCCTCCTCTAAAGTCTTCTATTTTTACTAAATATTTTGAGAAGGTCACTCTTCCGTCGGGAGAAATGCGTGCAAAATGTAAGCACTGCAATGCTTTCTACAAATTCAAAGCCGGCGGCGGCTATGGGTTGTTGAAACGACATGTAGAAACGAAGCACCCGACGGAATATGGACTCGACCGTTCTCAAACACAATTATCAAGATTTTCTTCAACTGGCGGTAGTACCGATTCTGATTTATTTTTATATTCGGATAATAAATTAAGAGAATCATTAGCTAAATTTGTTTCCGTAGAACATCTTTCTTTTAGTTTTGGATCTAAATGCACATTTGAAGATTTTTGTAAAGAATCTCTTAATCCATGTGCTAAACGTGTTCCTAGGACTACACTTACTCGTACAATTAAAAAATTAGTAAAACAAGGAAAAAAGAATTTAATTGATGAATTTAGTAAATTAGATAATAAAGTTTCTTTATGTTCCAATATTTGGAGTGATCATTGGCAAACACATTTGTATATGGATGTGACTTGCCATTGGATCGATAACTCTTGGAACCTCCAAAAAAGATTATTAGCTTATTGAGTTTTTGATGAATCACATAATGCTCATAATATCACACAATTATTATGTTTAATTTTAGAAGAATATGGTTTAACTCATAAAATATTTTCAATATCATTAGATAATGCTAGTTCTAATACCGCTTGTATAAATGATCTAAAATTTGTTTGTCAACCTATTATTGGAGGTTTATTTTTTCATATTCGTTGTGTATGCCATGTTTTAAATTTATGTGTTCAAGATGGTTTAAAAATTTTAGAAAGTTATATTAAACCAATTAGAATTGCAATTTCTTATTTATGGTCTCATCCATCTATAATGAAACAATGGGGTAGGTTTTGTAAAATTAATGGAATGAGACCTAAAAAATTTCCACGTGATGTACCAACACGTTGGAATTCAACATACCAATTATTATAAGATTCATTTCAATATAAAGAATTATTATGTTCATTTTTTGCACAAAACACTAATACTAATATATATTTATTTTCACAACAATGGAATATTTGTAGTAGTATTTGTGAAATTTTAAAAGTATTTAATGATGCAACCGAACAACTTTCCGGTGTTTATTATCCCACTGCTCAATTAGTTTTAGAAAATTTTTCTAATATAGTATTAGTTTTAAATGAACATATTAATAATGAATCTTTATCTCCTTGCATCTTAGCTATGAAAACTAAATGGGAAATTTTTTTTTATTTAATTCCTGAAATTTATTTAATTGCATTTGCTTTAGATCCTAGATTTAAATTAGAAGTTTTACAAGAAATGTTAACTTTATATTATGATGCTTTAATTCCAATTAAAGATTCTTCTTCCCCTAACCAGTTAATATTATATATAATGTTAGATTTTATTTATATAATATTTATAATCAATATTATGCAAAATATGGAACACAAATTAATATTTCTGAAATTCAACAAACTACTAGTAGTAATTTAAAACTTACAAAAGCATAACTCTTATTAAAAGAATGGACAAAACGTCCACGAGGATCCTCAAGTTCCACACAGGAACTTGAGAATTATTTTACGACTTCTTTTGATTTTAATGAAGCAGATAGCGAAAACTTTGATATCTTAAAGTGGTGGTCACAGAAGGCTCAAAGTTTTCCCGTTCTCTCCGTGATCGCAAAAGAAATTTTAGCTTGTCCAGTGTCAACTGTTGCTGTGGAGCAGACGTTCAGTGCCGGCGACAACATATTAGATGAACGACGATCAACTTTGTCTCCCGACTTATTAGAAGCCCAAGCATTACTGGACGATTGGACCAGAGCGGAGAAAAGAATCCAAGGAATGCAACTTTCAGATGACGAAGTTGAAGATTTTGATACTGAAGGAACAAATACGACAGGAACAGGAAATGGAAGTTAATGAAAATGTAAAAGGATAAAAATGTAAAAGAACTACGTGGGCTTTGATTCCCCTAAAGGGATACGTAGGCAACTTAAATAAGTGTAAGCCCTTTTTTCAATAAATTTTAATTTCTATTTTTTAATGTTTAATGTTTAATTTTTAATTTTTAATTTTTTTTAACATATTAATCTTGAACGGTGGCGAACCGTGAACCGAACCATGAACCGGCGGTTCTGAACCGTGAACCGTAACCGTCTTGGGCGGTTAAGGTTAAAGGTCGACCTGCCTGGAACCGTCGAACCGTCGGTTCTGAACCGTGGTAAGGTCTAGTCCGAGGGACAAGGCATTGCGGAAGAGAATGTTGGTGTAATATCCCTGGGTCAAGGTTGACCTGGTTGACTGAACTTGAATTGGCTCAAGCTTGAGTCTTGATGTTTAAGTTTCGATATTTGACAATATATGGAGATTGTAGGAGTGATCGTCTGATTGTGGAGATTATTGAAGCAATTCCCCTCTGGTCAAGGTTTGATCAGTCTGATGTGAAGAAGAGTCAAGTAGGTCAAAGAGTTGACTGGATACTTGACTGGGAAAACCCTAACTGGAGGTTAGTCAAGGGAAAGTCCTAGTGAGTGAAGCCAGGTAGTTGGAAATCCTAGTGAATGAAGTCAGGTGAAAGACCTAGTGAGTGAAGCTAGGTAGGTGAAAGTACCGATGAGTGAAGCCGGGCAGTGGGAAAATCCTAGTGAGTGAAGCTAGGTGAAAGTCCCGGTGAATGAATCCAGGCAGATGGAAAGTCCTGGTGAGTGAAGCTAGGCAGATGAAAAGTCCCAATGAGTGAAGCTAGGCAAATGGAAAGACCTGGTGAGTGAAGCCAGACACGTGGAGATCTAGGTGGGTCAAGGTTGACTGGACACCTAGTGTTGGAAAGCCCAAGTAGGTCAAAGGATTGACCAGATATTTGGCACGAGGAAATCTAGATAGGTCAAGGGAGACTAAACATCTGGTGGAAGTCCAAGTGGGTTATGAAGGACCGAATACTCGGCACGAAACGAGAAGTCCAAGTGGGTTAAGGTTGATCGGACATTTGGCACAAGGAGAAAAGTCCAAGTGGGTTAAAGGATTGACCAGACACTTGGTGAAGAAGTCCCAATAGGTCAAGGTTGACTGGATGCTAGGCACAAGGAGTTCCAACAGATCACAGTTGACCGGATGTTGGATTTGGGGACCCTTGAGCTTGAGTTAAGTAAGTCAAGGGTGGTCAATCGATCAACAGATTGATTAGGAGAATGCTGCGATAAACAGCAGCCCAATCGATTGGTCGATCGATTAGGGGTGTTTATCACGTAAAAAGAAGCCTCCCCAATTGATCAGCCAATCGATTGGGCACCACCAATCGATCAACCAATCGATTGGGGGTTGGAAATCATGTGTGACGCAAGAAAGCTGAATCGATCAGCTGATCGATTCAAGCTTTTCCAGTGAGGAGCACAGAGGCGCTCTGAATCGATCAACCGATCGATTCAAGCCTCCCCAATCGATTGATCGATTGGGATATGATCGTTGCATAGGATGTAGGTTTTGGATGGTCGAGATCGTTGGGATCTGACGTGATAATCGATTGGAAGCCCTAGAAGCGCAGATATAAAGGCGACAAATTCAAACGCTGTAACTTTTCTTCTCCAGCTCACGCGATCCTCTTCGACACTCATCGCCAGTTCTTGGAAGCTCTTGGGGACAAGTGCTGCTACACTTCCAAGGTTCAAGAGGCGATCAACTACAACAAGGTCAAGCAAAAAGAGGTTTTTTCCTTTGTGTGCTTGTATTTTTCTTCTTGCGTTGTGCTGTATGTTGTGTGAGTATTGTACGAGGTTTCTCTACCTCCGGTAGTTACTGAGAAGGAGTATTTTTTTCTTAGTGAAGAGTACTTGCGTGTGTGGATCCTTGGATTAGTCATCTCATCTTGAGGTGGATAGCAAGTAAATCCTTTATGTTAGCATTGTAAGTGTATTTTGTGTTTCATACCGTTGTAAATCATCATCACGAAGCAAGACAATGAGCGTGACAAGCTATTCACCCCCTCCAACATCAATCGATTCTAACAGAGTACACTGACGAACGAGAAGGAAGCACGCAATATTTCCTAGGGATGAGAAGCCGGAACGGAAGATTGCTCAAAAAGGCTAAAAAATGGGTTTAAGTGAGTCATATTCCGAATGACCGAGATCACCCAAGTGAGCGAAGTTGGAGTAGATTTTCTGGATAGAATGTCAATAGTTCCGGGCACCCGGACCACTTTGATCCGGGTGGGGGCACCTCACGGAGGAGCCCATGTTCAAAGGCGGTCCAGGAATCCAGACCAGATAAAATATTATCTTTTGCCCATTGCGTAGCTGTTTACGAGGAGATAAGATTTGCCACGTTGGGGGCATCCGGAGAGGGTCCAGGCGTCTAGACCATGCCACATCAGCAAACAGTTGTTTTTGACTAGTGGGCTATAAATAGAGCCCTTGTCTTTTTCTTTTCGAACAACACACTCTGTACTTTAAGTTCTATTTAGTTCTTCACTTTCGAGCTTCATTTTCATGTACGAGGCTTCTCTGCTTCCGATGTTTTATTCAAGAATGAGATTTTCTTACTGAGCCTACTTTCATTGGAGTAGCAATCCTTTGATTGTCAACCATGTAAAAACCTTGCTTGTCTCATACTTATTTTGATTCTATTATTCTGTTTAATTAAGTGTGTAATTGTGTTAAGCCTAATTATTTGAGAAAGGTATTGGTTTGTTTTATTATGCAGGGCAATTCACCCCCTCTTGCCGACCACAAGGGGCCTACACAAAAGACCAACCCAGACAAAGCATAAGAACCTAAAGGTGGTGTGGAACAAAACGTTGTCATCAGAGTCGGAGATTGAAGCCTATGCCAGACTTACACTGATGGCAAGCCACCAAAAAGACGATGAAGCAAGCTCACCTGAAATGAGCTTTAAGAGCATCGACGAAGGGGAAACTACTTCAGAGGGAAGTAGTAATGAAGGGAGAGTGTCGGACAACGAGATCAACAAGGTAAATGAAGTACGATCTCTACCTCTCGATAAATTATACAAATTTGTTAAAATAATTTCTAAAAGTTCTTATCAATTAGAAATAGAAAATAATAAATTAAAGAAAGGAAAATGTAAAATTAAAAGTAACTTTATCAAACTCTTATCAATTAGAATATTCTGATAAATTTAAAATTAAAAATAATTAAAAGAACAAATATAACTCTTGAAAAATAATGATGCATGTTTAAATTCAGGCTCTTTCCAAAATTTAAATTTTTGAAATCATGGTAAGCTTAAACGATATTTTGGATGTCATAATGGTCAAATTATAAAAGTATTATAAAAATTTATTTCTAGAAAATATCTTATCAATCTAATAGGTAAGAACGTATATTGGGTTATAAAATCATGCCTAGTTTAAATTCCCTTTAAATTTAATTGATTTACTAGATTGTAACTGCATTACTTAGAAAAATATTTTTTGCAAACTTTCTGTTAGAATTTTTTTTAATCAAAATTTTTAGTGATAAGATAGTAAATCCTCTATTAGAATACGTTTTTTAGAAATCTTCTAACCGTTAATGGATTTTCTATAATTTTTTTATAAAATATTAATTTTTAATATTAAAAATACTAAAAAAATCTTATAACTTTTTCTAAGTTGGCACTTCTTTTGTCTTGAATTAGTAATCTCTTTAGTTGCAAACTAAGTAAATCCAGTAGCCTCGTTTACTTTTATACAATTTATTTTTGATTTTCTAACAAGTGTTTTTTAATCAAAGTCGAAAGTGGTGAGAAGGGTATATTTATAATTTCAAACAATTCACCCCCTCTTACCGACCGAACAGGACCGACACATATTTCATTACATTTATTGATGGATTCACACGATTTAGTCATGTGTATTTGATTTCTCATAAATTTAAAGCATTAGATTGTCTCAAACGTTATTTGAATGAAGTTGAGAATCAAGTGAAACATAAGGTTAAAACCTTATACACTAACCGTGGAAGTAAATATTTGTCTGATCAGTTCAAGATAATATGTAAAAATAAAAGGGATTATTAGATAACTCACTATTCCTGAAACTCCACAGTAAATGGAGTTGCTGAAAGAAGAAATTAAACTCTTCTAGATATGGTCAGGTCTATGATAGCTCAAGCTAATTTGTCAATTTCCTATTGGGGATCTATTGGGGAGATTTGTTATTAGCTACAACCTATATACTTAACCAAGTGCTTTCTAAATTTGTTCTATCTACTCATATGAATGTTGGGCAGGCAGAAAACTAGATTTGAGTAATCCGAGAGCTTGGGGGTCAACTGCCTATATTCATGATAAGATTCACAAATATAAAAACTTAAGACTCAAAAGTAAGAAGTATATCTTTATAAAGTATTCTAAGACTTCTAAGAGTTATGTCTGTAGGATCGGTGTGGTCAAGAGAGGGGGATGAATCTCGACTTGTCGCTTACTTTTCCATTTCGTCCATTCTTTCTATGAAAGTCGTTAGTAGCAACGGAATATAAAATAAAGTACGGGAAAAATAATACTCGCGGAATTTACTTGGTTCCCAACCCCCCATGGTCAGTACGTCCAAGGCCTATGCACTCAAGCGCGAGTCCACTAGTGGTCTCCTTTCCGGAGGCGGAGAAACCCGTCTTACAATTTATCAAATACAAGCATAAAAGAATGATAAAGTAAATTTAGCTTGTAATAAAATAAATACAAGCAAAAACTTTACTGAGCCGATCCGGAAGTCCCGAGCGTAGCACACCCTTCCTAGAGCTTCCTTGGTAGCAAAGCTTTGCATTGTAGCCTTCCTTTTGAGCACACAAAATATGAGTAGTAGAAGAAGTGATGTCTTGAACGTAGAGCCTTCATCTCATTTTATAGAGTTGGATGAAATTCTTATCTGGATCAACTCTTATCTAGATAAAGTTATATCTAGATGAAGTATATCTGGATAAAGCAATATATGGATTAAGCCTTCCCTCTATCCACATCATCTGGCTTATCCTTATCCTCATCTAAATCATAAAGATAAACCAAATCTTTTAGCACATCATCTTCCATATTAACATTTCACAACTTAGCAATTTGGATCAAGCTCAGTCAGTCTACTAAACCGCTGGTTCGATCTATTAAATCGGTTTGGGTCCAGTTTGACCCGAGTCAAGTTTGGTTCATCCATTTGTGTTTATCTTTTCTCTATTTTGCTTCTAGCTCTAGATTCTTGTAAAATAATCATACAAACACAAACAGGCAACCTAGCCTATATCTGTAAATCTGCTTAACCCACTAGGCTTACCTTTTGCTTGGAAGTCCCTCCTCCAACTCTATCACCTAAGGGTCAATCCCTTAGGATCAAGCCGCACTCTTGTAAATATACCCGATCTGCTAGGCTTCATGCTTGGACAACATCCAAGACTTTACCATTACCTAGGGTTACCTACCCCTAGGATTTTCACTGCCTAGCTTCACTCACTAGGATTTTCACCACCTAAGTTTACCTCCCTTTAGGATTTTCACCACCTAACTTTACTCACTAGGGCCTAGCTTTACTCATCAGGACTTCCACCACCTAAGGTTACCTCCCTCTAGGATTTTCACCACCAAGCTTCACTCACTAGGACTTCCACCATCAAGATTACCTTCCCCTAGGATTTCCACTGTCTAACTTCACTCACTAGAACTTACCCTTGCCTAAGTTAAGACTTTTGCTAGTCATTTAGTCCTAACTAGACCTCTCTCTTCCAAACATTAAGTCCTGTTTGGATAAATCCTTGGTTAACTAACTAAACTTAGGTATATTATCAAACATTAAAACTCTTGAAGCTGATTGCACCAACAATGTCTTCATTGGTAAGTAACAAGATGGAACCATATCTGAAATAGAGTCAAGGTATGCTACTTTTCTTAAAATTGAGTTCCCAACAAGAGGTAAAGTTATTAAGACAATTTCTTTATTTAAAATAGAGGAAGAGGATAATGTTCCTTTATCAACAAATCATGAATCACTAGAAGTGTCTGAATCTAGTCAACTTAGTGGGAGTAGTTTACTAAGTCATAAGTTAGACTTCTCAATAACTTAACTTACAAAGAAGTGTTCGTAAGATGAAACCTTGAAAATGGTTTAATATTGAAAATGAGGCATTTATAACACTCTCAGTTGATGACAATGAACCTGAATGGTTGAGGAAGCATTAAGATACTCAGTTAGAGAAACAATAGAAAGTTGCAATGGATAAGGAAATGAAGTCAATAAGAAAGAATAAAGTTTGGGATTTAGTCGATCTTTCTCTGGGCTGAAGTGCTATTGGGAATAAATAGATTCTCAAAATCAAGAAGAAAGTGAATGGATCGATTAATCGATACAAAGCTTAACTAGTTGTAAAAGGATATATCCAAACAGAGGGTATTATTTTTGAAGAGAAATTGAGTATATCTTAGGAATGAAGATCATAAAATATCGATCAAAAAGGCTTTGGGTTTGTCTCAAAAGGCTTATATTACTAAGATGCTACAACACTTCAATATATCAGATTGGAGCATTGTATCCCAAGACTCTTTAAGAAATAGTCAAAATGGAGAAAAAATTATATGCTAGTGATATTGACAGTTTGATGTATACTATGTTGTATACTCGTCCTAATATAAGCTATGTTGTTGGTTTGATTAGGCATTTCTAGCTAAACTTAGGATCGTGACACTAGAAAGTGGGGAAGAGGATATTAAAATTGTTGGTGTGGTTAGCAGTAACGATTTAACCCAGATTTTGATGAATGACAAATAGGTTAAGTTAGTTTTGTTGTTGTCTGACACTTTGATCGAGTGTGCAGGAGAAGTCCAGACAGGTCGACGGGCTGACCGGATGTCTGGCACGAAGTCCAGCTAGGTCGACGGGCTGACCGGATAGCTGGCGAGAAGTCCAAGCGGGTCGACGAGCTGACCGGACGCTTGGCAAGAAGTCCAAGCGGGTCGACGGGCTGACCGGACGCTTGGCGAGAAGTCCAGACGGGTCGACGGGCTGACCGGACGTCTGGCAGGTAAGTGAGGTAAGTCACTGGAGGGGAGTGACTGCGAGGACGCGTTCCCGGGAAGGGAACATTAGGCGTCGATCCGGCTTAGATCCATTTCGGATATCTAAGTCGAGATCGTGACTAGATTCCGGTCTCGGAAAGACGGAATCTAAGTCATACTATTTGTGCTAATTCATACTATTATAAAATGTGCTAATAATCTATGTTGCAGGTTATATATTGCCTCGGACTAACTTTGTTTTGCAGGAAAAGGGAGTTTTCTGGAACAAGGTGGTCCGGGCACCCGGAGGGGATCCGGGCGCCCGGAAGGCAAATTATATCCAGCCAAGTCGTCGCCACGTGGAGCATCACGGTTTGAGCAGCTACGTCACATTCCAGGCGCCCGGTAGGAATCCAAGCGCCCGGAGCAACATATAAAAGAAGCCCCAGGCAGGAGCTTCAGAGAATCAATCATCAATCTGAGAACTCTTCTACTGCTGGTCCTGCTGCTCTACTGCGACGCCAACAAAGCTCCGACAAAGTGCTCCTTCGGTTTTTAATTAATTTCCTTGTCGGTATTACTTTGTTTCACTAGCATTCCCTGTATTCATTTTGTAATCATATTCGAATTGTTAGTGATTGCCCAACGAAAGTGGTCAAGGACCACGGGCCTTCGAGTAGGAGTCGTCACAGGCTCCGAACGAAGTAAAAACAACTGTGTTCATTTACTTTTCCGCTGCGTATTTTTACTCGACTTTTCGAATCGATATTCACCCCCCTCTATCGAATCTAACGGTCCTACAAGTGGTATCAGAGCAGGTACCGCTCTGATTTGGTGCAACCATCAATCATACTGGGGGTGAAATTTTATTTTTTTGTGTTCTTCAGTTTTACACTTAAACTCCAAACTGGTTTATCATTTTTTTTAATATTTTTTTTCAATTAAATCTAAATTGGTGCAACACCAATCTAGATTTTTCTACTATTTTCTCTTCCCGCACTACTAATCCAAGACCAAGTCTTGGGATTTTTTTTATTTCTTTCGTCTGTGCGCAGGACTAAAATGTCTCAGACAGAAGGATTCAGCACAGTACGACCTACACTCTTCAACGGGGATGATTTTCCGTACTGGAAAAAGCGAATGGAGGTCTACCTCAAAACAGACTTCGACCAGTGGATGAGCATTACGAGACCCTACAAAATTCCAGTGGACAACTCCGGGAATCTACTGGATCCTGAAGACTGGACAGCAGACTTGAAGAAAAAGGCATCAACAGAAAATAAAGCAATCAACACTCTACAGTGCGGATTAACAAGAGAAGAACTAAACAGAGTCGGTCCACACAAAAACGCTAAAGAGCTGTGGGACAAATTGATCGAGCTGCATGAGGGAACGAGCGATGCCAAGGTAACCAAACGAGACTTGCTCTTAAATAAAATTTTTAATATAAAAATGCAGGAAGGTGAAACGGCGAATCAGCTCCACGCGAGGATCAAGGACATCCTCAACGGGCTTCATGCGATAGACCACCAGATGGAAAATAGAGACTTAATAAGGTACACATTAAATGCTTTTCTACGTAATAGTTTGTGGGCATCAATAGTGGATGCATACAAAATTTCTAAAAATCTTTCTAAGTTAAAGTTAGATGAGCTTTTCTGTGAATTAGAATTACATGAACAAACTAATGCTGGAGCCGAGAAAGGTATAGCTTTATTTGCAGGTTCCACCAAAGAAAAGAAAAGCAAGCCTGAATTTGAAGAAGATTCCGACCAAGATTCTGAAGACGAAGAACACCTGGTGAACTTGGTAAGAAAAATGTTCACCAGGAGAAAGAAGAGCTTCAAAAGATCAGTTCTCCCTCAGAACAAAAGAACGTAACTTACTACGGCTGCAATAAAAAGGGACACTACAAGAACGAATGCCCAAAACTGAAGTTCGGCAAACCAAAGCCAACCAAAAAGAAGGCACTCAAAGCAACGTGGGACGATTCCTCGGACGAATCGGAGGAAGAAGAGCAGAAACATCAGAGTCACCTCGCACTGATGGCCCGCGAAGATGAAACAGAAGACGAGTCGGAAGATGAAGACGGGTCTGAACCCGAAACAAGCCACGAGTCCATACTCGTTTCCGAAGGCCCGAATGAGGTATATTTTAATTTAAACAAATTTTTTTTTAGAATTATTTCCTGTTTAAATAGTAAATTAACTAAAATAGAAAATGAAAACAAGTCACTTATTGAGGAAAATCAAAACCTCAAAGAACAAATCAAAAATTCAAATCCAACTCAAGATTTAACACTTGAGGAGGAGAATTTATCACTTAAAAATGAGATTAACAATTTAAAAGAAATGTTAGAAAAATTCACAACAAGATCAAAAAATCTTGACTTAATCCTGAACAATCAAAAAGCATGTTATAATAAAACCGGACTCGGATACAAGTCAAACTCAAATAAAACTTTTAAGTCATTAATAACTCAATACAAATCAACTAATCAAGCTTGGGTTCCAAAAGCGTGTCTGACCACGCAAGTAGGACTTAATCAATATTATATACCTAAAGAAAAAATACATTATATAAAATCGAATAAACCAAACCAAAATCCAAAAACAAACCTAAATCAAATTCAAAATCTAAACACTTTAAAAATCAACAAAATTATCACCAAGTTAACCATAACTATAAAAAGAATCGACACAAACCTAAAACCAAAATTTAAATTAATGGCCAATAATTCAGGGGGAGGCTCCAGAATAGTTGGCACCTCCAAAACTAATTTACCCGACAGGGTAACCCAAAACAAACTAACCCGGCAGGGTAATTAGGATTAGTTAAAAAGAGACAAAGTTTAACTTGAATCATGGTACTGGTGAAATTTTTGGATGATAGTACGTTAGGGAAGCTTGGGCATCGCATGTCTAGAAAGATGTAACGACCCAATTTTCCCTATTTCAAGTTCTAAAAGTCCATAAAAATATTTGGAAATACCTTTAAAATATTCTAGAGATTTTTAGAGTATTTTTATATAATTTTTGAAGTTCGTTTGACATTTTTACCAAGAGAAAGAAGTTTTTTTTTAAAAAAAAAAGAAGAAATATAATCCAGGTTTTGAACCCACAACCTCGACCCGAGCCGAACCTCAGCCAAAACCAGCCCAACCAGCTGAGCTACACGATTTTTGTTAACCTTATATGGAGCGAAATATATATATGCAGTAGCTGGAACGTTTGAAATAAATTGGAGAAAAAGGGGCGCGGCTGAGAATCGAAGCACAAACCTTTGGCTTCGAGCAACGCCCAACGGACCAACTGGACTAGTGATCGTTGCTAATTGAATAGGCAGCGGCAAATATATAAGCTATAGTTGGAACCAAAAATAACTCTAGTTATATGAAGAGGATTTAGGTTTCCCGAAACCTAATTTCTTTCTCACCTCTTCTCACGCGGCGTCGGCGATTCCTCTCGGGCAGAAACGAAGCCGCGGCTAGGGCTTCGTCTCCGGCGGCCGGCGAGCACTTTTCTCCAAGAGCTCTTCACACCGTTGAGATCCTCTCGTCGAGGAGAGGTTGTGGGCACGAGGAGGAGCCGAAAGTCGAGCTACCGAAACCCTAGAACCTCTCTTTCTCGGTTGTAAGTCCAAGAAAATGAAGGTGAGTTGCTACTCACCTGCAGTAGGATAGCTCCGAGGTTTATTTCTTGTTAATTTCTTTGTTTCAGAAGTTTTGCTTCCGGTTGAAGTTGCTGCCGAGAATCTCAAAGAAAGGAGATTGATTTGTTTGTTTAGCATGTGGTTTGGTTTCTTCAGGCTTTGTAGTTAGGAATTCAGATTCCTTTTTGATATAGATCTTCCTGTTGGGATCATAATGGGCATGTTTAGTTCATGTGGAGTTTTACAGATTTCTTGAGATTTTTACTACTAGGAAAGGAACATGAGATAGTATAGATTTATCTTTTCTTTAGCATCTAGTTTGGTTATGGTTTGTAGCCATGCTCTATAAAGGTTTTGGGAGTAGTTAACATAAGTAGGTAATAATGAATTAGTTTGTTTCATGCTCTGCTTGGGTTAATAATACCATGTGCTATAGATGCCATGCTTAAACTTTTCTTTAGTTTAGTTTGGAACAGATTTAATAGAATCATTAACCTCACTTTTAGTTCTCCTAGTAGCAGATATAAAGTCATGTGGTTCTTCCTTCTAAAGTTAATTCTAATTCAGTAGGAAAGGAATAAGAACAGCCGGTATCTTAGCAATCCAGTTTTGACCAAGTTGTAACAGGCTTAAAGGTTATGATTTTCTTATAAAAGTATAGCTGTGAATAAGTTTTATATTAGTATTGTTTTAGTTTTACAGTCAGTTTAAATTGGTTGTGTAGCCTTGCAAATCTTGGGTTGTAGTTTTAAGTCATTGTTTGAGTAATGTAGTTCAAATTCCAGAATTTACTTATGTCAAATTGGAGCATGAAGTTTAGATATGCAGATTCATGTTTTTTTTTCTTTGGTTAAGCTTTTCAAGTTTAGAGTTGTTTAAGCATATCAGATTTAGAATCTGTTTAAACATTTTCGTTTTGTAGAAGCATTCCTTTATTGGAAATATTAATAAGCATTGTAGTGCAGAATTTTGTAACATTCACAGCGCAGATTTGTGTTAGTCTTATATGCAGATTTTCTAGTTTTCATTTGCTATTATTGAGCATGTGCAGTTTTTAATTGCTATGAGTTGAGCATGATCAGTTTTCTTTATTACTAGATACACATGAGCAGTTTCTTTAGTTTTTATTTGCTATTTTAATAAGCATGAACAACCATGTATTCTAGTGGGAAAATAAGAGTTTTATCAAATTCTTTTAGAAGCATTAACAAGTAAAAAGAAAGAAAAAGAAAAGAAAGAAAAGGCCAAGGGCCTTAATTAAATCCCAAAGTCAAGATTTTAGGGATTTTAGCACACAAGGTGCTTATTAATATGCCAAGGCATTTAAAGAAGTAAATAAGATAATAAGTATTTTACTTTTAAAGGGCATGTACCGGACACAAGGTCCAAGGGATGGGCTCCAAGTTGCCCCTAGGCACAAGGCCTAGAAGTATCTTAGTAGTTTCGGGATTAGCTACCTCGATTCTTATTAAGAATGCGCGCAAAGTGGTACAATGCCGGGCCCAAGAGAAGTTGATTATTATTTTAAAGTATTAAAGTATAAGTTTTGAAACAAATGAAACAAGCTTCAAATATGTTTAGAATTAGAAAGTTTAGTTTCTTGTTATTTGAAGTATGCAGTAGTAGTTTTATTTGTTTCTTGCTATTAGATTATTCAGCATGTTTAGCTTTATTTGCTCTCAGCATGCAGTTATAGTTTTATTGGTTTATGAGCATGATCAGCTATACATGTTTAGTATTTCAGTTAGTATGATTCCTTTATTGGATTTTGAGCATGAATAGCTATACATGTTTAGTATTTCAGATAGTATGATTCCTTTGCTATTTATGAGTATGAGTAGCTTTACATGTTAGCATTCAGTTTTAGCATGTTTTTATTTATATACATGCATATCGAGTTTTTGTGAGTAGATAGCGCTCACTAAGCTTTATGCTTATAGACTGCACTTCCTCCTACTGCAGATAAAGGAAAGGAAAGGATTTAGCAAGGAAGGCGACAAGGTGGTGGTGATGAAGGTGTGTGATGGCTGGACTATGGGGAGATCAAGAGTTTGCTAAGGAATTGTTAAGACTTTTCTATTTAGAGTTCTTTAGTTTTCTTTAAATGCTATTATGAGTCAAGATTGTAATTAAGTTTATTCCGCATTTGTAGTTGAGTTCTATTGATGGAGTGATATTGTTGTTTGCTATTATTAGGGTAGTTTCCTTCTTTTATTTGTGATATTATACTGCGTGGTTGTGAAGATATATGTTCCAGCCGCCTGTGGCTGAGTATAGTTTGTTTGTATTGATGATTTAGTCATTGGTACAGGGGAGACTCTGCCGAAATTTTTCGGTAGAGATTCCTCGTGGTTTTTAATTATACCGGTTAAGTAGAGTTAGTAGTTAAGTAACGGTCACTCTTAGAGAGTAGTAGTAGTAAGAAGGGTGGTCGTTACAAAAGATATGGCTTCAATCTAGTGCATTTGGCCAAGTGGAACCGACCGAAGCTACCTTTAAATGGATCCTAACTAGTTAGACCAAGGTTTAATACTAAGCTCCGTGGATAGAACTATTCGGAAAACCTCGAAAGGTTGGTTACTTCTAATGAAGTCCAAGTGACTCACCAAGCTTAGAAGTTTATCCGAAGAATGCCTATTTGTTAAGACCAAAGCTAAACCTGAATCTAACACAAGTTAAACCAAACTCTGTAATTAAATCTAATTCATCTCACAAAATTATAAGATTCCATGATTGATAATCTAGATCGGGTGAGATGAATAAAGATTAAATTAATTAATTTTCAAAAGAAATTAAAATTAATTAAAATTAAATTTTGAATTTCAAATTAAATTAAAATTAATTAAAATTAAATTTTGAATTTCAAATTCAAATTAAATTAAAATTAATTAAAATTAAATTTTGAATTTCAAATTAAAATTATATTTAGAATTTCAAAATAAATTAAAATTAAAATTTGAATTTCAAATTAAATTAAAATTAATTAAAATTAAATTTTGAATTTCAAATTCAAATTAAATTAAAATTAGATTTCGAATTTCAAATTAAAATTAAATTTCGAATTTCAAATTAAATTAAAATTAAATTAAAATTAAATTTTTTAAAAAATCTATTTTAAAAATTAAACTTATTTTTTTTAACTTAAAAATTTATTTTTAAACTTAATTTTTTTTAACTTAAAAATTTATTTTAAAACATAATTTTATTTTAACTTAAAAATTTATTTTAACCTAAAAATTATTTTAAATTAAAAATTTATTTTAACCTAAAAATTATTTTAACTTAATTATTTAAAAAAAAAAACCTTTTAAAAAAAAATTTCTTTTAAAAATTTTTAAAACTTATTTTAAAAATTCTTTTAAAAAAAATATTTTAAACATTTAAAAAACTATTTTCAAAATTCTTTAAAAACTCTTTTAAAAATTCTTTAAAAAAGTATTTTAAAAAATTCATTAAAACTCTTTTTAAAAAAAATTATTTAAAAAATATTTTAAAAATTCTTCAAAATCTTTTTTAAAAATTCTTTTAAAAACTCTTTTAAAAATTCTTTAAAAACTTTTTTAAAAATTCTTTTAAAAACTTTTTTAAAAAATTCTTTAAAAACTATTTTAAAAAAAAAAAACTATTTTAAAAAATTCTTTAAAAAACTATTTTAAAAATTCTTTAAAAACTCTTTTAAAAATTCTTATTTTAAAAAATTCATTAAAACTCTTTTTTAAAAAATTATTTAAAAAATATTTTAAAAATTCTTTAAAAAACTTTTTTAAAAATTCTTTAAAAACTTTTTTAAAAATTCTTTTAAAATATTTTTAAAAAATTCTTTAAAAACTATTTTATAAATTCTTTAAAAACTCTTTTAAAAATTCTTTAAAAAGTATTTTAAAAAATTCATTAAAACTCTTTTTAAAAAAAATTATTTTAAAAATTCTTTAAAAAACTTTTTTAAAAATTCTTTAAAAAACTTTTTTAAAAAACTTTTAAAAACATTTTTAAAAAAATTCTTTAAAAACTATTTTAAAAATTGTTTAAAAAAAAAAAAACTATTTTAAAAAATTCTTTAAAAAACTATTTTAAAAATTCTTTAAATCCTCTTTTAAAAATTCTTTAAAAAGTATTTTAAAAAATTCATTAAAACTCTTTTTAAAAAAATTATTTAAAAAATATTTTTAAAATTCTTTAAAAACTTTTTTAAAAATTCTTTTAAAAACATTTTAAAAAAAAATTCCTTAAAAACTATTTTAAAAATTCTTTAAAAAAAAAACTATTTTAAAAAATTCTTTAAAAAAACTATTTTAATAATTCTTTAAAAACTATTTTAAAAATTCTTTAAAAACTATTTTAAAATTCTTTAATTTTTTTTTAAAAACTATTTTAAAAATCATTTTATTTTAACTTAAAAAATATTTTTAAAATCATTTTAACTTAAAAATTATTTTATCTTAAAATTATTTTAACATAAAAATTATTTTAATTAACTTAAAAAATATCTTTAAAATTATTTTAACTTAAAATTTTTTTCAAAACCTTTTAAAAATCATTAAAAAAAAATTATTTTAAAAATCATTTTAAAACTATTTTAAAAAATTATGTATCATTTTGAAAAATTATTCTTATTTTTTTTACTCTAATAAAATTCTGTTAACTTAAAAAATAGTAATAATAATAAATTATTTTCACTTTAAAAATTTTTATTTTGACTTTAAACTCATTTTTAATCTTAAACACCATTTTAACCTTAAAATTATTTGTTAATTTAACTTAACTGAAAATTAAATCTTAAATTAAAACTAAAATTACAATTAAAATTAAAATTTTTTTAACTAAACTTAAAATTAAACTTAAACTTAAATTAACCACTAATATTAATTTAAATTTAAAATCAAAACTGAATCAAACGTATGTTAATTGACATAAAACATATTATAAAAATCATTTTAAATTCCTTTTAAATGCTGTTTTAGAAATCCCTTTAAAAAAAAATTAAATAAATAATAATAATAATAATAATAATAATAATAATTATAACTAACACTTTTATTGACCAACTCAATCAGGTAATATGAAATTTAAATTATTTCACTAAGTATTAAATTATTAAATCAAGTAAAAACTAATCAATAAATTATTGATAATGCTTAACTGTTATTGAATTAATAAAATCTTATCTTATTTAATCTTAAACTAAATTTAAGCGCAATCTAAAATTAATTAATAATTGATTAATTAAATTCAAATAAACAGTTATACCAAGGATACAGAGATAATAATATAAGTGTTACTAAATTAGACAAATGTGTTAGGGCTTTTGAAATTTAACACAACCAAACCTTAGTATTAACTTAAGGGAGAGATATTAAATTAAGGGGAGTAACCAATTCAGGGGGAGGTTCAATTTTTTCTTTTTAAATCCCCTAGAAAATTTAATAAATTAAATGAGAGTAATAAATTAAAGGAGTATCAAATTCAGGGGGAGAAATAAAACTACTTTAGGTTTCCAAATTGAATTTTAAACTTAATTTTGAAAATCAAAGTTTAAAAACAACTTGTTTAAAATTGTGAAAATTTTTTTAAATCACAAACTTTTTATCCTTTTTACTTAGTCTTTGAAAACTGAACTTTTCAAGTATTTTAAACCATGGTTTTGAAACTAGTACTTTTAAACTTTGAAAATTTGATTTTGGAAAACAAATTTTACAAAAACATTCTAAAAATATGATCTTAATTTTACCAAACTCCTTTGAAAACTAAAAGTAAAGATTTAAATTTAATTTAACTTTATTTTGAAAATTGTCCTGAATCTAGTTCTTAAAATTTGATTTTACTTAATTTTGACAATTTGATTTGAAAGTTAAATTTTACAAAAATTAGTTTTTTAAAAAAAAAATTTACGTTGTTATTGAAAATTGTGGAAATTAGATTTTTCAAAACTTAAGTTTACAAACTAAGCTTCTCAAAATCATTTTCCTTACTTTTGAAAATTGAATCTTTTACAAACTTAGTGTTGAAAAATAAATTTCAATCAGTTTTGAAAAATAGATTTTTCAAACTTAGTTTTGGAATTTTGGTTTTGAAAACTTATGTTTGAAAAGCGTTTCAAAGTTGAAACTTGTTTTGAAAATTTAAACTTGATCTTGAAATTTAGACCTTATACACTTATGTTTGAAAATTAGACTATATAAACTTAGCAATTTTTCTAAAAGCTAAAAGCTAATGCTTTAAACAAGTTTTCAAAACTTTAAACTCCCCCAAGTCAACTTGACTATTTTTTAACTTGCTGTTAAAAATTGTACTTTTATCAGTATCTTTGAATTTTTGAACTAAACTTTTTATTACTCTACACTATGCTTGTTTACCCCTGCTTATTTTTTGATGAATGCCAAAGGGGGAGGGTTAGGTGGTTAAGTTAGCTAAACCAATTTGAAAATACAGACTAACTTTAAAACCACATAAATGCATGTTGTTTCTTGCATATGTTTTCACTAACTTAACCAGATTGTCATTCCATCAAAAAGGGGGAGATTGTTGGTGCGGTTAGCACTAACGATTTAACCTAGGTTTTGATGAATGACAAATAGGTTAAGTTAGTTTTGTTGTTGTCTGACACTTTGATCGAGTGTGCAGGAGAAGTCCAGACAGGTCGACGGGCTGACCGGATGTCTGGCACGAAGTCCAGCTAGGTCGACGGGCTGACCGGATAGCTGGCGAGAAGTCCAAGCGGGTCGACGGGTTGACCGGACGCTTGACAAGAAGTCCAAGCGGGTCGACGGGCTGACCGGACGCTTGGCGAGAAGTCCAGACGGGTCGACGGGCTGACCGGACGTCTGGCAGGTAAGTGAGGTAAGTCACTGGAGGGGAGTGACTGCGAGGACGCGTTCCCGGGAAGGGAACATTAGGCGTCGATCCGGCTTAGATCCATTTCGGATATCTAAGTCGAGATCGTGACTAGATTCCGGTCTCGGAAAGACGGAATCTAAGTCATACTATTTGTGCTAATTCATACTATTATAAAATGTGTTAACAATCTATGTTGCAGGTTATATATTACCTCAGACTAATTTTGTTTTGCAGGAAAAGGGAGTTTTCTGGAACAAGGTGGTCCGGGCGCCCGGAAGGCAAATTATATCCAGCCAAGTCGTCGCCACGTGGAGCATCACGGTTTGAGCAGCTACGTCACATTCCAGGCGCCCGGAAGGAATCCAGGCGCCGGAGCAACATATAAAAGAAGCCCCAGGCAGGAGCTTCAGAGAATCAATCATCAATCTGAGAACTCTTCTACTGCTGGTCCTGCTGCTCTACTGCGACGCCAACAAAGCTCCGACAAAGTGCTCCTTCAGTTTTTAATTAATTTCCTTGTCGGTATTACTTTGTTTCACTAGCATTCCTTGTATTCATTTTGTAATCATATTCGAATTGTTAGTGATTGCCCAACGAAAGTGGTCAAGGACCATGGGCCTTCGAATAGGAATCGTCACAGGCTCCGAACGAAGTAAAAACAACTGTGTTCATTTACTTTTCCGCTGCGTATTTTTACTCGACTTTTCGAATCGATATTCACCCCCCCTCTATCGAATCTAACGGTCCTACAAAAATACCTCAAAAGGATAACAGATTATTGTATCTATTTCCAAGAATCTAAGATGAGCCTGAAGGGATATATAGATGCAGATTGAGTAGGTGACCTTAATGATAGAAAATCTACATCTAACTATGCCTTCTTGCTGAATAGTGGCGCCATCTCATGGGATAACAAGAAGTGGGCTTATGTAGCTTTGTTAACGATGGGAGCTATGTGGCTTGACTTATGTAGCCCTATCGACAATGCAAGCCGTGTGACTTGCACAACGGATGTACAAGAGGCTGTCTGGTTAAGAAGGTTCCTAAAACATCTGAAGATTACTGAGGATAGTGGGAGTTAAGTTATAGTGTAATGTGACATTCAAGCTAAGGATCCCAAATTGTTAGTGCAGATTGCACCAATAATCAAATTTTGATGTATGACAAATAGGCTAAAGTTAAATATGTTATTTGTCTAACCTTTTACAAAGTGTGCATAACTTGATGGGTCTAGAGGAACAAAACACCAGGCTGAAATCTAGCTAGGTTAATAGTTGGCATATAGTCTAGATTGATTGAGATCTGGCAGAAAGAAGTTCGGTTGGGTTGACAACTAGCTGAAGTTTAGATTGGTTGAGATCTGGCAAAAGCAAGTCTAGTTGGATTGACAACTGGCTAAAGTCTAGATTAGTTGAGATTTAGCAGGAAGTCCTGGTGGGTCAAGGGACCTAACATCAAGAAAGTCTGTGATTGGTAAGTAAGGTAAGAACTAGAGGAGAGTAATTAATTCAGTGAGAACGAATCCTATTTGGGGACATTATGCGCAAGTCCAATTTAGATTCATTTCAGAAACCTAAATTGAGACCATGACTAGATATTATCTCCTCGAGACCAGAATCTAATTAATATTGCTACCTTATTATTGTGCTAACTTTATTTTACAGGATAAATATATTACGATTGTCTAGACTAATTTTTTTTTTTTTCAGGAAAGATAAAGGTGAAAAAGAGTAGTCCAGGCACCCGAAGCCAACAAAGTTCATCCAAAAGCTGAGTTGAAGCACAATGACTGGCTGACCCATGTCAGCGGTCTAGGCGCCCAGGGAGGGTTCGGGTTCCCGGAGGTGGATAAACTTCAAGAATGAAGTTTTGACAAGAGTTCACCACGTCAACATAGTCAGGCGCCCGGGAGGGGATCAAAGCACCCGGACGGGGCTATAAAAGGAGGCTTCGACCAGCAACTTGACAACAACATTTTCTACTGTAATGCCCGAAAATTCTCAAAACTGCATTATAAATATTCTATGATTTTTCTGGGATTTTTAGATATTTTTTCGGAATTTTTCGAGTAGCGGAAACAGCAAAAATAATTAGAACCGCAAAATAGCTTAGGCGGGAATCGAACCCGGAACCCCTCGGATCCGATAACTTTTAGTTAGCCTTAGTAACCGGTGAACCCAGCAGGGCCGTGCTGAAAGAAAGAGGAATCAATTATATTTATATTAGAGTTGGGTTCAATTATCCACTTAATATAAATAGAAGAGTTAGGTTGGGTTTGGTTTATTTTAGAATTTGGTTCGGCAAACTCCTCTCCTCCAAACCCTCACGCCGAACACCCTTCTTCTCTCCTTCTCTCGGCGCCAACCACAAGGAAGACCTAGGGTTCTCTCCCTAGGGCCCCAAGGACATCTTCCGGCGATAACACCGGCACGAGGACGCTCTCCTTCGCGAGGGGAACGCTTAGACGCGAGAAGATCATCGAGAAGTCGTCTCCACCGGAATTCTAGCGAATAGAATTGTAAGGAAATTAGCGTACGAGGTAAGAAACCCCTCACCTGCAGTATAAGTAGCTCCGTTTGGGTTTTGTACGCATTAGTTTAGCTATATGCAGATTTTTATCGACGCATAGCATGAAATTGACCCTCCTCGCAGGTTTAGGGATTTAGTGAGCACTTCTAGATGGGCCAGACACGTAATCCCTCTTCAGTGGGGGTTTCTAGACGTTGTCGGGTGCCTAGAAGTGGTCTCCCTAATAGAGAGGAGAGTTGGGGCACACTAAGTGTTCGATAAAATAGCTAGTTAAGTAAAAATGCAAACTAGGCATTTTAACAGCTCAGTTGAATGCATTAGAAGCATCTAAATCAGTAAATCAGTTTATTCTAGCTTATATGAGACTACGGTCCAATGGGTGGGCTCCCACAGTCGCCTCTGGGTTCAGACAACCTAGCTCTAGGTCCAGATAACCTAGAAACAGCAATTTAGAACAGTTTAGCTATATTCAGTATTTTACTTTTCAGTTGACACTGTACCGGATTAGATATCCATTGGGTTGGACTCCCACAGTCATCCCTAGGTTCAGATAACCTAATAAACCCTACTAAATTCGGGACTTGCAAACCCGGGTTTAGTTAGGGATGCGCGCACAGTAAATACAGTTGCCGGGCCCAACAACACATGATTATTATTTTGATCTACTATGCTATTAGTTTTCAAAACTCATAAAATCAGTTATGTTAGTTGAGTTTGATTTCAGCTTCAGGTTAGCTTCAGTTAGCTTAGTTCTCTATTATTGTTCTATGTGATTAGCCTGCTATGCCATGCTTCAGCTTACATGTTCAGTTATTTCAGTTTATGCTTGCAACCAGAGTATGTCATGCCAGTACATGTTTTCAAATAGCATTCTTTAAAAGCATGTTTACATCGTTGCATGTTTTAGTGAGGTAGTTGGTTTCTTACTAAGCTTTAAGCTTACAGATTCTACTTTCCTTATACTGCAGATAAAGGTAAAGGGAAAATGGACTAGCAGAGGAAGCTGGAGTTCAATGCAAAGATGGTGTGTGTGGCAGGAACTGGAATAAAAGATCCTCAGGGGTTTTAGCAAGCTTAAATAGTTGAATTCTTAGTATTTCTTCTTTCATGCATTTTTAGACCTTAGAATGTTTAAACCATGGGAGATTTATTTAGTTTGTTAGTAATTATGTTAGAATGCTGGTTAATAGTTGCTAGAATATATTCCAATTGATTTTAGAATTGTTGTGTGAGGTTTTGGCACGCCAGAGTGCTGAAATCAGAGTTTCAGTGCGAAATCAGAAACCCAAACCGATCGATCAGAAATGGGGTTGTGCCACTGGATCGGTCAGTTGACCGATCCAGTCGCGAACAAAGAGTTAGCGTAGAGTACAGAAGCTCACTGATCGGTCAGCCGACCGATCAGTGTACTCCTGGATCTGTCGGTAGACCGATCCAGCCGCGTACAGAAGCCGTCGGTTACAGAAGCTCACTGATCGGTCAGCCGACCGATCAGTGAGCCACTGGATCGGTCAGCCGACCGATCAGTGCACTCCTGGATCGGTCGGTAGACCGATCCAGCCGCATACAGAAACAAGATAGCTTGTGGATCGGTCAGCCGACCGATCCAGAGATTTTCTTCGTGCCAGTATCAAGCTGGATCGATCACTGGATCGATCCGACAGCCCAATCGATTCATGGATCGATTGAAATGCCTGATTACAGCTAGCAGGACATCTGAGAGGCATAGATTATCTTCCCTAGCATGTGTACAACTCCTAGGTACACCTAGAATATTAAGTTTAGATTTTACAGTAATCAGTTTAGTAAAATTTTAATCAATCCAGATTTTCCGCAATAGTAATTTAGCACAGCATAATGTAGCGATCGGCCTCACAGCCTAGTCAGTAGGAGGCGGGTCGTTACATCTACAACTTTCATTCTTGTACATTGCTCAGAGAAGGCTTTGATGATCCTGAAAAGCTGCTCCGATGATCGACGATTAAGGAACTCTATTCATACTTTCTTCTTGTTGGTAATTTTTATTTTATAGTTTGTGTACTCAAATTTTGTAACTCAAATATTCAAACTAATAGTGATTACCCAACGAAAGTACTCAATGAGTGCGAGCCTTGGAGTAGGAGTCGTGGAAGGCTTCGAACCAAGTAAAACTACTTGTGTTAGTGTTTGTATTTTCTTGATTCTTTTATGCTGCATATTCTTGTGACTTTCGAAAAAAATAATGAATGTTATTCACCCCTCTAGCGTCTTTACAATCCAATAAATGGTATCAAAGCGAGGTTAGTCTTTGAATTGATGCAACCACCAATCAAGAGAAGGAGGGTTCTTTTGTTTTCTTTCTTTTTAAATCTAGTTCGATTTTAAGATTTTTGGCCTAGTTCAAATTTGTGCAATCACCTCTTTTGAATAAGCTTTTTGTGTTACAAAATACTCTGAATTGGTGCAGCATCAATTGAGTTCCTTTTTGTGCTTATCATCTCCCACACTACTAATCCAAGACCTAGTCTTAGGATCTTTTCGTTAGTTTATTTTTTATGTGCAAGGTTCTATTGTTAATGGCCCAAGGTGACGGTTACAAAATAGCTCACCCTCCACTCTTTAGCGGGGATAACTTCCCCTACTGGAAGAGAATAATGGAGTTATACCTGAAGACGAATATTGATCAATGGTTCACCTGTTAGAGTGTATACTAAAAGCCTAGCTTTTGGTATAAACATTTATCTAGAAATAAGAATCACATTGGTCAAATGTCTACATTTATGATAAATGTAGTTGTTCAATTAATTTATATTGTAGATAACATGGTGTGTGGTGTCACACACAGAGGATCATGTTATCAGTACCTTATAAATTATAAACAGTAACTCACGACCATAATGGAAAGGAACAAACCATTGGAAGGTCGTAGTGTAATTAGGTATTATTTTATCTTAACTATATAATTACACTAGTACACTTAGAGTGTATTGAGTAGGACCATTAGAGGTCGTTTCTTTTATACTGACTTTATAAAGAAACAAAGACCTCAGCTATTATGGAAGTGTGTGCTCTTAATCCTAATATAATAACAAGCACATATATTTGATATTTATTTCTTTAATTTATCAATGGGTGAGATTTAGTTCGATGAATCAATAAGCCCGATAAGTTGGGAAATGATATCACTTATAGTGTGTATTGTTGATTATAGAAGGAAACTGTGTCCTAGTGATCTATGTTGAGAATGTCCTCAAGAGGAGCTCATAAGGATTGTCATGTTAAACCCTGCGGTGGACTTAGTCCGACATGACGATAAGGTTGAGTGGTACTACTCTTGAACTAAGATATTAATTAAATGAGTTGTCAGTGACTCGCTTAATTAGTGGACATTTGACATCTTAAACACAGGGAGACTAACACACTCATAATAAGAAGGAGCCCAAAATGTAATTTGGGATTGGTGCGGTAGTTCAATAATAGTTCTTTAGTGGAATGAATTATTATTGATGGAATTAAGTTGTGTGTTCGGGGCGAACACGGGAAGCTTAATTTCATCGGGAGACCAAAACCAATTCCTCCTCTCGGTCCCTATCGTAGCCTCTTGTATATAGAGATTTATACCCACCACATACCCACCTTCTTACCCAACCAATAGGGGCCGGCCAAGCTAAGCTTGAAGCTCAAGCTTAGGGCCGGCCAAGCCTAAAGGTTGGCCTTAAGGTGGCCGGCCACATCATATTAAAAAGGATTTTTTATTAAAATTATTTCTTATGTGGATATCATAGTTTTAAAAGAGAGTTTAAAAATTAAATCTTTCTTTTTAAAGCTTTCTACAAAAGTTTAAGAAAAGATTTGAAATCTTTCCTTATTTGTAAATTGAAAGGAGATTTTATTTTTAAGAAAAATTTTCCTTTTTGACCATGATAATAATTTAAAAGAGAAGTTTAAAAATTAAATATTCTCTTTTATTAGTTTCTACAAAAGATTAAGAAAAGATTTGATATCTTTCCTTATTTGTAGATTGAAAAGAGATTTTAATTTTTAGAGATAACTTTCCTTTTGAAAATTATCCACATGTTTAGAAGAAGAATTTTAATTTATAAAATTTCCTTTTTATTAACCAATCATGAAGGGATAAAAATTATTGGAGAAATTTTTATAAATTTCTAGAAACAAATTAGGAAGTTTTAATTCTTGTGTGAATTAAATTTTCCTTGTTTTGGGGAATTAGAAGTGGCCGGCCATTATTATTAAAAGAAGAAAATTATTTTTTAATTAAAATAAATTTTCTTTTTTATGACAAAAGAATTAAGGAATTTTTTATTAAAATTTCCTTATTTGTCAAGACCAAGGATTATAAAAGAGGGGATAGAGGTGCCTTCACGTGTGAACAACTCTATTATTCTTCTCCTCTCTTTTCCTCCTTGGTGGCCGGCCCTAGCTTCTTCCTCTTCTCTTCTTCTTATGGCCGGCGGCAACCTCTCTTGGAGCTCTTGATGGTGGCCGGTTCTAGCTAGGAGAAGAAGGAGAGAAAGGTGGTTTTGTTTCTTGCATCCCTTGGAGCTTGGTGGTGGTGGCCGGACCTCTACTTCTCTTGGAGAATTGTGGTGGCCGAAACTTGCAAGGAAGAAGAAGGTGCTTGGTGGTTCTCATCTCGGAAGATCGTTGCCCACACAACGTCCGAGGTTAGAAGAGGAATACGGTAGAAGATCAAGAGGTTTCTTTTAGAAGGTATAACTAGTAATTTTTCCTTTCCGCATCATGCTAGTTATTTATGGAAATAATACCAAATACAAGAGGCTTACGATTCTAGTATTTCGAATATGTTTTTCGAAGTTGTGTTCTTTTATTTTTCTTTTCCTTGTGATTTGATTGTTCTTTTTGGTTGACCTAAAGTTATTTTAGGAAATTAAATATTAGCTTTCCATAAAAGGTTTTGTCTAGTCGGTGGTGGTTGTTCCCATATCCAAGAAGGCCATGTGCCTCGCCACGTCAGTACTGGGAACCAATTATAGAAATTAATATTTAATGGAATTAATAACTTAGGTGATTTGGATCAAACGTGTTAAGTTCCGCAGGAGATCCAAGTCTAAACCTTAAAGAACAAATAGATTAAGTTTTGGATCAAACGTGTTAAGTTTCGCAGGCGATCCAAAATTTAATTTAAAAGAACACATGGTAGCTAGGAAAAGGTTCAGACCTTTGAACAAAATTTTTGTACAGTGGAACCTCTAGGTTTTCCGAGTAGCAACCAACAATTGATATCAGAGCTAGGGTTTTGCCTCTGTGTATTTGGTATTAGTTTAATTATGCACATGTCATACATAATTTAGGCAGGTTAATAGTAGGATGTGCTACCTTTGTAGATGCAGGATCCAACTATTATGACTTTTAGTTATTATGTGTGTGATTGGACCCTTGGACATGTCAAGGGCATTTATCTGTGTGTGCATGATTGTATTAAAATATAGCAGGAGCTGTATTTAGTTTTATTAGGATTTTATTTTTGATCTAGATACATGTACATTCCTTTTATGGAATATAGGATCAAAATGTAAAATTCTATTTATGTCGCGGATCGAATCTTGCAAAGCGTGGAACCTTCTAAGGACCAGAGGCGTAGCGGAACTAGGAGAGCTAGACCCGGTGGCAGTGGCCAAATATGGCAGCAGCTTGGGATGCCAACACACGGAGGACAACTAGAGATAAAAGCCATAATAGTTGAAAATTAGATTTTCTATTTATTGCTTTTATATTGTGCTATGTGTGCATGTTAGTATACATGACTAGTAGGCTAGCATAGTTAAAATTCCTCGTTTATAAATAACTAAGTGGGAGAGGGATTTTTAAATAAATCCCATGGTCTCCATTACTGGTTTGTAAGTGATGCAAACAAGCTTGCGCGTTGGCTCTGAGTGCCTTCCTCCATAACAGATGAGCTTGTTTGTGGATCACTAGAACAAACTTCCATTTTTGGATGACTATAGGAAGTTAATTAAGAGCGTGTGATCTTCCCCAACGGAAGGGGCATAATCTTATTAATGGACTTAGTGTCAAGTAATGGTATACACTTATACACATCTAATAGTATCCTCCCCATCGGAGTCACTGCTATTATTTGTGTGACCAAATGAAACCAATTATTAATTTGTCATAAAACTAGGTTGACAAGATAATAAAATTAAAGGGTTAAAACCCCTCTTACAAATGATTGATTTTGTATACGTCCACACTAACGTGGCATACAAAATTAACGGTGTTTGAGATAATTTTATTTGTCATAAAGATACGTTGACAAGATAGTTAATGGGTAAAACCCTCCTTTTACAAATGTTGAATTTGTATACGTCCACACTAACGTGACATGCAAAATGTAACACCCCAAATTTCATGATTTGGAGTCCCAAAAGACCTTATTAAAATCTAGAAATGCTATAGAAAAATTCTAGAGATTTTTAGGAATTTTTAGAGTATTTTTACGTAATTTTTGGAGTTTGTTTGGTATTTTTACCAAGAGAAAGAAGTTTAAAAATATATATATATAAAAGTGTTAAAGCTGGGTTTTGAACCCAAGAGCTCGGACCCGAACCAGATTTTAACGGACTCAGCCAACCATCTGGGCTATGGCTGTTTTGTTTATAATATATGAGATAAGATGTATATGATGTAGAAAATGGTAATGGAGAATAATAGTAAGGAAAATAAGTTGAAGAAGCTGGGTTTCGAACCGAGCTCCTCGGCCCAAGCAGAACTCGGCCCGACCAACCGTGCTATGCTCGATTGTTAACTAGATGTGAGAACAAATTTATATAAGGTATAGTTGGTAACAGAAAATAAATCGAAACGAAAAGTGCGCGGTTGAGGAATCGAAGCCGTGACCTTAGAATTGGTCAAAACCCGACTAAACCAAGTGATCCAGCCGTCGGTTCCGTTGAGAAAAGGTAGGAAAATTATTTAACCAGTTAACAGAATATGGAGATTATAAAGAGGGATAAGTTGAGGTGGTAAATTCCCAAAACCGAAAACCCTTTCCCCTCTCCCGATCGCGAGCGACGGCGACTCCCTCTCGGGCGAAGACGCAGCAAGGGACCTAGGGCTTGGTCTCCAGCGCCGGCGAAGGGTTGTTTACAACCGATCTTCACCCGTGTGTGGCCACTCCGACGAGGGGAGCTTGAAAACACAAAGAGGTTGCCGAGAATTGAAGCTCCTCCGAAGCCCTAGTTGCCTCCTTTCGGCTGTGAGTCCAAGAAAAGCCTAAGGTAAGTCGCTTACTCACCTGCGGTAAGATAGTTTCGAGCCTTTGATTTAGAGTTTCTCTTGTTTGTGAATGTGCCGTGAGTTTTACAAAGAAGATTGTTCTTCCTTTTTTTTAAGCTTTCGGATTTGTTGTAAAGAATCTCGGAATTTCTAGGGATTTGGGTTCTTCTTGCTTTAGAATTTTTGTTGTGAAGATTGGGTTTAGGGCTACTGCCGTGAGACTCAAAGTAAGGATATGGAAGAGTTAAGTATGTTCAGTTGTTGTTTGCTGCCGTGAGCTTCCTTGTTCTGAATGATTGCTGCTGTGAAGTTGCTTGTGAAGCTTGCTGCCATGTTTTCTACTGTGAATTGTTATTTTAGATAATTGCTATCCATTTGTTTTCTGTGGGCAGACAGTGAGCACGAAGAAGTGCATAACTAGTACGTAGTTTCTTTGTGGACACTACAATGGGTAGTTACATGAGCAACTTTTCTTTATGCTATGCTTAGTTGGGAAGAATTAGATTGTGTAGATCCATTGGGTGCATGTTTTAGTACATCACGTGTTAACTTTTGTGATAACAGCAGTAATTTTCCTTATGCTCAGCTGGGTAAGGATTAATTTAGAATGGGTAAGTGTATCAAGTGTATGCTATTGGTTTCATGGATTAGGGCTATGAGTAGTATGCTGTTAGAGACAATTTAGATCTCTTCTACTCTATAAAAGTGTAAGCTTTGTTTAGGTTTTTCATGGGAATCAAACTTAGATTTCCTTATTATCTTAATTAGCATCGTAGTTTTGTTAGCATTTACTGCCATGAATTGAAGTTTATGTTGTTGGTTTTCTTTGCTATCTGATGAAGCATGTTTGAAGAAGTTAGATATGCTTTCTTTTGATTTGTCTCTGATATAGCATGCTTATAGAAGTCAGATTTTCTTTCCTTTAATTTAATTATGTTGTAGCATGCCTATGTTCTTTTTAAGAGTTTAAGAAAAGTATAAGAAAAATAAAGAAAAGTATAAGAAAAATAAAGAAAAGAAAGAAAAGGCCAAGGCCTTAAGTGTTGGGACCTTAGATGGCTAGAGGGGGGTGAATAGCCTCTTTGAAAAAACACTAAACAACACTTTCTTCAAGAACTTGTTAGCACAGCGGAATTAGAAAACTAAAACAAGAAAACACAGCACACTAACTCAGAGATTTACGAGGTTCGGGGATAACTTGCCCCTACTCCTCGGCGTGTCCGTAAGGTGGACGAATCCTCTTGATCTTTCGGTAGATCACACCCCGGAAGCTATCCGGCTAAAGGATTCTCCTTCTCGGTGGAGTAACCTCTCCACAAAGTCTTTAACAGCAGTAAGAAATTTAGGCACAAGACTTACAGTAGTGGCTCAAGTGAAAATGATCAAGGGAAGCTCACAGCCACAATCAGCGAAGAACAATCAGCGAAGAACAAGCACACTGCTTCAATCTTCAGAGTTTTTCTCCACAGTTTTTCACAGCAAGAGCACAAAAAGCATTGTTTCGAGAGCCTCTCCTCTCCACCTTCATATGCCTCTCTGCTCTGTAACGGATCTCTGCCAAACCTGCAGCAAATCCCTGCAACCGTCCACGACGTCGCCAATCACACTTCTTCCTTGTCTGATTGTCTCAGCTCCCACCAATGGCATCCTCGTTTCCACTGGTACCTCTGAGCTTGAACCTATCAGCACAAGTCAAGCTGATTTCGACCAAACGGCTGCCAGCAGATCGCAAACGAGACGTTGCTACCAAAAACTGGTTTGTCCGCAGCGAGACACAGCAAAAGCTTTTTGTTGCCTTCTACTAATGATCCTTAATTTGAATTCACCCAACATCGTAATCTGTAACCTGAAACTTCGAGAAAACTTGCAGCAGATGGTTAGAAACGAAATAGGTAAAAGCAATTGCGAATCAGAAACAATAAGAGAAAGCGCATGCAAAACAAGCCATACTGTGGATCGGTCAGCAGACCGATCCACGCTTCTATTTATCGTCACTGATCGGTCTGGGGACCGATCAGGTGCTTGTCTGATCGGTCCCAAGACCGATCCACCCCTTCACGCGACTCTGGTAACGAAGCCTGATCGGTCTGGGGACCGATCAGGACTCAGCTGGATCGGTCCGTAAGACCGATCAGTATCCACTCAGAGCTACTGAGGATCATCTGATCGGTCCCCGGACCGATCAGTATCCACTCGGTGTGCTCTCGAGTGTTATCTGATCGGTCCCCGATCGACAAGATACTCGATGTGCATCGAGTGCTCGATCGGTCCCGGACCGACAAGATACACTCAAGGTGCTATCGAGTGTTGCTCGATCGGTCCCCGCATCGATCAGAAACCGATCGGTGCACCGATTTAGCACCGGATCGGTCGCGACCGATCCAAAACCGTGAGTCTCGAGTCAAGCTTCCAAGCTTGCTGTCCTCACCCCGAGCGAGCTACCGAACCCTCTCCGACCATACATGCCAAGCTTCCACACTTGGACTTCCCAATTGCCTGGTTTCACTCACCAGGACTTTCCAAATGCCTAACATCCCAGTTAGGACTTTCCCACTGCCTGGCTTCACTCACCAGGACTTTCCCGTGCCAAGCTCCTCGCTTGGACTTTTCCCAATCAGGTCAATCAGGTTAACCAAGTCAACCTTGATTAGCAATTAGTCTGAGTTAATTTAATATCTGATTCAAACTTAAATCAGTGTCAACATCAAAACAACATCCAGGTCAGACTGTATCAACAATCTCCCCCTTTTTGTTGTTTGACAACACAATTTAAGTTTAGATCAGAAAAATTCTCATATCCATAATTTCAGGGAAATTAAGATCTCCCCCTAAGATGGATATAACTCAGTTACTTTTTTCTTTTTTTATTGATTCAAAGAGGTCAAATCGTCTCTAAACTTAATTATTTTCTCCCCCTTTGTCAAACACCGAAAAGGTGTAAAATAATGAATAAGACTGACAAGCACCTCCCCCTTTTAACCAATAACGCCTCAATCTTAATCCACACAAAAAAACACGGTATATGAAAAACAATGGCATATGAAACATCATAAGTGTATCATGAATAGTGAAGCATCATAAATAGCATGAATATAAGAAACACAGCTAACATCCAGTTCAGATAAATGTATCAAAGACATAGTATCAACAAAACAATCAAAACATAGAGAATGTCAGCCAACATCCTCATCAAGAGGATCATCCGCAGCATCAGCTGGAAGAGTGGAATCCTGAAGAGGCATGCTGCTGCCTGAGGGTAGCTCGCTCGCGGAGTGCTGAGGAGGTGGATGGCCGGCCATCCATCCTAGAAATGCCTGATGTGTCGCCAACTGCTGTCTCTGTAGAGTATCGAAGCGCTGATCAATCTGGAGGCGCAAGCCATCGAACTCTGCAGCCACCATCTCCTCGTGGCGGTCAAACCGGCTCTCCAGCTCAGCGATCTGCCAGCGCAGATCTGGATCCTCCTCGCCATATGCAGCAGCAGCAGGAGGACGAGCAACCTGTCGTGGAAGTGGTAGCTCACCCAGTGCCCTCCCATCCTTCCACCTAACCGGCCCATCCTGACTTAGGATTCCGGACTTGGAAAACGCACGTTTCCCAAGTCGACAATCCTGCCTGACCATCTTCACTATCCTCCCCCTAGAGACGTCAATACCCATGGACTCGAGCCAATCAGTAATTATATGCCCAAAAGGCATATAGATGTTGTCGCCGCTCGGTTCACTATGGGATATGATAGACATATAGACACTCGACATAATATCAAAATCTAGACGTCGACGTAACCCATAAAGCATCAGACAGTGATATGGTCGAATTTCTGCCAACGGTTTAGAGGTGATAGGTAGAAGACATTGTGTGACAACTTTGAAAAGGATGTAGTCAGGAGCAGAGAGTCTAAGGGCTGCAAATGTAGGAAAGTCGTCATCTAACTCATCTAAACCATCCAGTCTCGGATGACCAAAAAAGTACTCATAGATTGAGTCAGAAGAGACATTAAGAGGATGAGGTATGGGTTCAGGCAAAACAGGATAGATGGAGAACACCGTTCCCGAACACAAACGACAACCTAAATACCCAAAGAAGTCAATTATGTTGAGATCAACGTTTTGCTTAGCCACTCTTGTCCTATAACTACCATCAGGAGTCTGATGAAGGTTGTTATAGAATTCAGATACTAGATCAAAGTTGATGTCCCTTTCTAGAAAAACCAACGAATCGAGCTTGTAGTAGGCAATGGTTTCTAAAATAGAGGGACAAGATTCCTGCATGAACTTCTTATCAACAGATCGACAAGGGAGTAATTTGAAAGTCCTCTCCTTAAATGATTTTTCAAATTTTTGGTTGGGGAATCTCCCCGAACTAGCCGGTTGAGGTCGGGAGGTAGCAGGAGCTTTGGACTTGGATTTGGATTTCTCGGTTGGTTCCTTAGAGGTACCCTCACCACTAGTGGGTTTCTTCCTAACCATTTTGACAATGGGAAACAAAGAGAGAGCACCGGAGCCACCAACAAATAAGAACCGAGACAAACACAACAACAGATGAGAAATGAAAACACAATGCCAAGTTCTATAGAGGTAGGAGTTACCTTGGAGCCATGGAACTCTCGGCTAGGGCTTCCGAGGGCTGGAGCTTCGGCGTGCAAGGAGAAGAGAAAAGGGAGGACTGGTGGGGAGAGTCGGCTAGGGTTCGCGTGAATGAGGGAAAGAAGGGATCGGGAGGTTTTAAGGGTTAAGATAGGTGTACAGTGAAGAAAGGATCGGACGGTTGTCCGATCGGAAGGTATCGAAAGCCTCGATCGGTCACCGATCGATCAGAACTCCTCTGACCGATGCGTAGACCGATCGAAGGTGATCATTAGCATTCGGTGATCGGTCCCGGACCGATCGGAACTTCTGATCGGTCCGTAGACCGACCGAGATCGATCGAGAAAGGTTGAAGAGGGTGAGACTCTCGATCGATCCTCGACCGATCAGATGTGAATCGTCGCGAGATCCTCTGATCGGTCCCGACCGATCAGATGTGTCGTGAGATCCTCCCGATCGGTCACCGGACCGATCGTGAGCCAAAGCACGAAGATATTCGAGGACCCCGATCGGACGTGGACCGATCAGAGTCTCTCGATCGGTCGTGAGACCGATCGATGTCTGATAATTCAGATTTACGATATCTCGAATTCGAGCAACCGATTTCGATCGTTTCTCTCGAGAATTCGAAAATTCGAACTTCTCAAATTCGTAATACGTAACTTAAACATCTACGAACAAGAACATTTCCTAATTGCAAGCTCTGAAAGTCCTAACATTCTAGGTTTTTTTTTTTTTTTTTTTATTAAGTTACAAGTTAGTTTCAGACATTTCAGAGTTTCAAAACCTGAGATATCCAACCCTGTCATGTTTAGTTTCAAATTTGTCAAAATATATCCTAAATTACTATTCTTACATTATCAACTCATCTTATCATTAAAAATACCAATCCAAAGTATCAATCAACACATCAATCATGATTAGATAATTTCTAGACAAAAGTCCAACCAAGATTCCTTGGTTGGAATATATGAGTAAGATCTAGGAGTCAAATACACATGAATTATGTAATGACCTTCCCCATACTCAATTTATGTCTCTTCAACCTACTTATTCAAGGGATGCATAATACATTTTGAATAAATTGGTTGTTCCTAGCATCTCACCCCATTTCTAGCAAACAAAAACAATTTGTTAAACCTTATCGTTTGTGTGAGATGTCCCCAAATTGCCCAAATCAGTTTCCCAATTACTCTTGTCATTTTAATAGTCCTTATTGATCATGGTGAAGTTCTAATGACCTAAGGAGCCAAACACATTCCCAACTCCCTCCTTAAATGACTAAATTCATTCTCCGGAAGGGGTTTTGTGAAGATATCGGCTAGGTTTGACTTTGACTCCACATATGTGAGCACAATTTCTCCCCTAGCTACGTGATCTCTTATGAAGTGATGACGCACTTCAATGTGTTTGGTCCTCGAATGATGGACTGGATTTTTAGTTAGGTTGATTGTGCTAATGTTGTCGCATAGCACTTGTACACCCTTATAAGAGAGTCCATAATCCTCTAGGGTGTGTATCATCCACAACAACCGTGATACACTCTCCCATGGCAATATATTCAGCCTCGGTCGTGGAGAGAGCAACACAATGTTGCTTCCGACTTGACCAACTAACTAAACATGAACCTAAAAATTGGCAACCTCCACTCGTACTTTTCCGATCCAATTTGCACCCAGCATAATCGGAATCGGTATAACCTATCAAGTCAAATGATTCAGTACGAGGGTACCAAAGACCTACTCTAATTGTGCCTTTAAGGTATCTCAGAATTCTCTTAACTGCAATTAAGTGAGATTCCTTGGCACAGACTTGATACCTAGCGCACATGCCCACAGCAAAGAGTATGTCCGGTCGACTAGCTGTGAGATATAGAAGACTACCGATCATGCTTCTATATTGCGTTAGATCAACTGATTTTCCACTCTCATCATTGTCAAGACGAGTGCTCGTCGCCATAGGAGTGGATACTTCCTTAGAATCACTCATTTTGAATTTCTTAAGCATCTCTTGAGTGTATTTTGCTTGATGGACATAAATGCCATCTCTAGTTTGTTTGATTTCTAGTCCAAGGAAGAATGTCAATTCTCCCACAAGACTCATTTCAAACTCACTTTCCATGTGAGTGATAAATTCATTTAAATAGCCCTTGTTATTTGAGCCACAAATTATGTCATCGACATATACTTGGGCTACAAAAATATTTTCACCATCTCGACGAAGAAATAGTGTTGGGTCTATTTGACCCCTTACAAAACCCTTTTCTAATAGATAAGTCGACAACCTTTCGTACCAAGCTCGAGGTGCTTGTTTTAGTCCATAAAGAGCTTTCTCTAGCTTGAACACTTGGTTTGGAGCTTCGGTATTCACAAACCCCGGTGGTTGTTCAACGTAGACTTCTTCTTTAATGAAACCATTTAAGAAGGCCGATTTAACGTCCATTTGATAGAACTTGAAACCTCTATGTGCAGCAAAAGCTAGCATTGAACGAATGGACTCCAATCGTGCCACAGGAGCATAGGTCTCATCATAATCGAGGCCTTCAACTTGACTATAGCCCTTGGCTACTAGTCTTGCCTTGTTTCTTACTACCTCTCCCTTTTGGTTTAACTTATTTTTGAAGACCCATTTAGTTCCAATAATGGTGGTCTTCTTAGGTCTAGGAACCAAGTCCCACACTTGGCTTCTTTCAAATTGACCTAACTCATCTTGCATAGCTATGACCCAATCAGGATCATGCAATGCCTCATCAACTAGTTTAGGTTCGATTTCTGAGATCAAAGCAACCTCATTCGACTCATTTCTGAAGAATGATCTAGTCCTAACCCCTTGTTGGATGTCTCCCACAATCTGGTCTTGTGGATGACTAGAGACTATCCTAGATTGCCTTGGAGTTGGCGGTGCCTCATGAGTGGTCTCACTCGGCACAGGCAAGAGATCAGATTGAGCCCTTTCTTGCCTTTGCTCATCATCTTCAGAGTCAACTTCGACTCTTCCAATGTTTTGATCATTCAAACTTAGATTTCTAAGTTCGAATTGAATTTCTCCTACATCCCTTGATTGATCATTTGATTTAGGGATTTCTTCAAATGCTACGTCTGAGGACTCTTCAATCAATTTAGTCCTCTCATTGTAGACCCGATAGGCTTCTCTGGTAAGAGAGTACCCGACCAATATCCCTTGATCAGCCTTAGCCGTGAACTTCCCAAGATGGTCCTTGGTGTTTAAGATAAACACTTTACAACCAAACACCCTAAGATGTTTAATTGTAGGCGGTTTCCCAAACCAAAGTTCATGGGGAGTCTTTCCTAAAACCTATGTATTAAAACTCGATTTTGCACATAGCAAGCTGTATTCACAGCTTCACCCATAAGTAGCTCGGTAGTGAGTACTCATGAAGCATGCTTCGTGCAGCCTCTTGTAGGACTCGGTTCTTTCTCTCCACAACCCCATTTTTTTGTGGGGTCCTTGGAGTAGAGAACTCATGCCTATATCCCTTTTCTTGACAAAACTCTAAAACCTATGATTTTGAAATTCCCCACCATGATCACTTCTAATGGTTTTAATTGTTGTCGATTTTTCATTTTCAGTTCTTCTACAAAAGGAAATAAAAATATCCATAGTTTGGTCCTTATGTTTCAAGAAGAAAGTCCATGTGTATCTAGTAAAATCATCAACGATTACCAAACAATATCTACTTCCATTCAATGATATTACACTACTGCAATCAAATAGGTCCATGTGCAATAAATCTAAAGCAAGTAGATGTACTTACATTGCTTTTACCTTTATGGACGACTTTTGTTTGCTTACCCTTTTGACATGCATCACATAGTTTGGTCTTGTGGAACTTGATGCTTGGTAAGCCTCGCACTAATCCTTGGTTGGCCAACTTCCAGATGTTCTTCATGTTTACATGTGCCAATCTTCTATGCCATAACCAAGACTCTTCTTCTTTCGACATGAAACACTTAATCAAGGCATTAGTAGCACTTTTAAATGATACTTGATAAATATTGTCAACCCTTGTGCCTACTAGTACCGTGTCAAGTGTGTCAATGTGTTTAACCAAACATTGACTTGAATGAAATTCAATTGTGTAACCTGTATCACACAATTGACTGACACTTAGGAGATTAAAAGTCATCCCCTTGACTAGAAGGACATTCTTGATATGAAGACATTCGGATATATGAATGTCTCCAATTCCTACAACCTTAAGGCTACCATTATTACCAAAAGACACATTACCTCTACTTTTGTTTTGAATGGTAGTAAACAGTGATTTGTTCCCAGTCATGTGCTTGGAGCATCCACTATCAACAAACCAAGTTGATAGCTGACACCCCTCGACCAATGCCTACAATACACGAAAAATAGAGGTTTTAGGTACCCAAATCTTGGGACCTAATGCTTCTACAACGAAAGACCTAGGAACCCATGCCTTGGTCATACCTTTCCTAGTTCCATGAACTCTAGAAACATGTGATCTACTATTTTGAGTTCTAGACATTAGAGAAATGAAACTCGACTCCTTGGGTTGATACCCTAACCCGGCTTTGTTGTAAACTGCCCTTTGGGCATTTAGAATCATGTCTAGAGTCTTAGAGCTAGTTGAGAATTTCTCAAGCATTTTCTTGAGTTTCTCAACCTCACCCTTTAAGGCCTTGTTCTCATCCTCAAGGACTTCTAGATGTAGGTCATCGACCTCATCTTCCCTAAGGGTCCTTAAGGGTTTTACTTCTTCTTTCAACAATTTATTTTCTGTTTTTGACTTTTTAAGCAATGTAGATAAGTGAGTGATAGTTTTATAACACTTTTCTATATGAGAAGGGGTTACCTCTTCATCATCCGAAGATGATGAAGCCGTGGTTGAAGCGCTTGAGTCATCACTCTCGGATTCGGACTCTTCCCTTGCCATGAGTGCCAATTGCCGAGTGCTCTTTTCCATCTTCTCTTCTTCCTCCGATGAGCTTGATGAGGACTCATCCCAAGTGGCCTTGAGGGCCTTCTTCTTCTTGGCTCTTTCCTCCTTCCTTTTGGCTCGTTCCTCCTTCCTCTTTAGTTTCGGACACTCGCTCCGAATGTGTCCTTTCTTGCTACACTCATAACATGTAACATTAGATTTATCAAAATTTTGATCATTAGTTTTACCTTTTCCTTGTATCTTTGGCCTCTTCTCATAATCCTCCTTACGAAGTTCGCCATCTCGCTTGATGATGATCCATTTTCATCATCGGATTCGGAAGAAGAGGTGGATGAGGAAATCTCCTTTTCTTTCTTCTTTTCCTTCTTCCTTCTTCCATCCTTGCTCTTTGGTCCTGCAAATAAAGCAATACCCTTCTCTTTTGACCTTTGTTAGCAAGCTCATGAAGTTCCATCTCACAGAAAAATTCATCTAGTTTAACAATGGAAAGATCCTTGGATACCTTGTAGGCATCTACCATGGATGACCACAAGGCATTCCTAGGAAAAGATTTAAGAGCGTACCTTACTAGGTCACGGTTTTCTACCCGTTCATCCACGGAGTGGAGACCATTGATGATCTCCTTGAATCTCCCATGAAGTTCACTCACCGTTTCATTGTCCTTCATGGTTAGATTTTGGAGCTGATTCAAGAATAGGTCCCTCTTGGCAATCCGAGAATCTCGAGTTCCCTCTTGGAGCTCGATGAGTTTGTTCCATAGATCTCTTGCACTTGAGAACGGACCTACCTTGACGAGTTGGTCCTTGGCGATTCCACATTGCAAGGTGACCATAGCCTTGGCATCGGCTTGTGCTTTGTGGAGTTGTTCGGTAGACCACTTTGACGACTCGAGTTCCTTACCTTCTTCATCCTTTGGTGGTGTGAAACCTTCCTTGACTGAGAACCACATGGCTATGTCGGTTTTGAGGTAGTACTCCATGCGGCCCTTCCAATATTGAAAATCTGCTCCTTCGAAGTAAGGTGGACGGTTGGTGCTAAATCCCTCCCTCATGGCCATTGTTTTGCTCTTCGGGTTGTTAAGCCGAAATGAAGAGCACCAGGCTCTGATACCACTTGTTGGGACCTTAGATGGCTAGAGGGGGGTGAATAGCCTCTTTGAAAAACACTAAACAACACTTTCTTCAAGAACTTGTTAGCACAGCGGAATTAGAAAACTAAAACAAGAAAACACAGCACACTAACTCAGAGATTTACGAGGTTCGGGGATAACTTGCCCCTACTCCTCGGCGTGTCCGTAAGGTGGACGAATCCTCTTGATCTTTCGGTAGATCACACCCCGGAAGCTATCCGGCTAAAGGATTCTCCTTCTCGGTGGAGTAACCTCTCCACAAAGTCTTTAACAGCAGTAAGAAATTTAAGCACAAGACTTACAGTAGTGGCTCAAGTGAAAATGATCAAGGAAAGCTCACAGCCACAATCAGCGAAGAACAATCAGCGAAGAACAAGCACACTGCTTCAATCTTCAGAGTTTTTCTCCACAGTTTTTCACAGCAAGAGCACAAAAAGCATTGTTTCGAGAGCCTCTCCTCTCCACCTTCATATGCCTCTCTGCTCTGTAACGGATCTCTGCCAAACCTGCAGCAAATCCCTGCAAATCCCTGCAACCGTCCACGACGTCGCCAATCACACTTCTTCCTTGTCTGATTGTCTCAGCTCCCACCAATGGCATCCTCGTTTCCACTGGTACCTCTGAGCTTGAACCTATCAGCACAAGTCAAGCTGATTTCGACCAAACGGCTGCCAGCAGATCGCAAACGAGACGTTGCTACCAAAACTGGTTTGTCCGCAGCGAGACACAGCAAAAGCTTTTTGTTGCCTTCTACTAATGATCCTTAATTTGAATTCACCCAACATCGTAATCTGTAACCTGAAACTTCGAGAAAACTTGCAGCAGATGGTTAGAAACGAAATAGGTAAAAGCAATTGCGAATCAGAAACAATAAGAGAAAGCGCATGCAAAACAAGCCATACTGTGGATCGGTCAGCAGACCGATCCACGCTTCTATTTATCGTCACTGATCGGTCTGGGGACCGATCAGGTGCTTGTCTGATCGGTCCCAAGACCGATCCACCCCTTCACGCGACTCTGGTAACGAAGCCTGATCGGTCTGGGGACCGATCAGGACTCAGCTGGATCGGTCCGTAAGACCGATCAGTATCCACTCAGAGCTACTGAGGATCATCTGATCGGTCCCCGGACCGATCAGTATCCACTCAGTGTGCTACTGAGTGTTATCTGATCGGTCCCCGGACCGATCAGTATACACTCAGTGTGCTACCGAAGACCGATCAGGAAACTGGATCGGTCTGCAGACCGATCAGCCGTGCCATTGTGCCACTGGATCGGTCTGCAGACCGATCCAAAACTGTGAGTCTCGAGTCAAGCTTCCAAGCTTGCTGTCCTCACCCCTGACGGTCCAGAGAGCGTGCTACCGAACCCTCTCCGACCATACATGCCAAGCTTCCACACTTGGACTTCCCAATTGCCTGGTTTCACTCACCAGGACTTTCCAAATGCCTAACATCCCAGTTAGGACTTTCCCACTGCCTGGCTTCACTCACCAGGACTTTCCCGTGCCAAGCTCCTCGCTTGGACTTTTCCCAATCAGGTTAACCAAGTCAACCTTGATTAGCAATTAGTCTGAGTTAATTTAATATCTGATTCAAACTTAAATCAGTGTCAACATCAAAACAACATCCAGGTCAGACTGTATCAACATTAAGTAGATCCCAAAGTCAAGACTTTAGGGATTTTTGGCACACAAGGTGCCTATTAAAATGCCGAGGCATTTAAAGAAGAAGTAATTAAGATTAAAAGTATTTTACTTTTAAGAAGAGGCTAGTACCCGACATCCAAGAGCTTGTCGTTAAACAAATCCAGGTGTCCAATTCCGAGGTCTTGGCCCTGGTAGACCGAGGTCTGCTCTTTTAGGATTGGTGGCTCGCTACCCCAACCTATTAGGGAACGCGCATAAGATGGTACTACGCCTGGGCCCAAGAAGAAGTTGATTATTATTTTGAAGTATTATAAGTATAAGCTTTTGAACTAATAAAACAATGTGTTTACAAAAGTTTACAAGTATTAAAGGATAAGTTTTAAATAAGTGAAATAAAAGACTAAGTTTTTAAGTAAGTGTAATAAGAATCAGAAAGTGTTTAGAATTCAGTAAGTTAAATTCTTTATGCTAGCATGATAGTATAGACTTGTCTACATGTTTAGCCTTTCAGTATGTTTCTTTCACTAGTAGATGAGCATGAGTAGATTTCCTTTTGAGCATTCAGTTTTAGATTTCAGTATATCCTCATGCATATCGAGATTTTGTGAGTTAGATAGCGCTTACTAAGCAAATTTTGCTTATAGACTACACTTCCTCTTACTGCAGATACAGGAAAGGAAAAGATATAGAAAGGAAGGCGACAAGGTGGCGCGGATGGTGTGTGATGCCAGGACTATGGAAGCCTTGGGACTTAGTTTAAGAATTTATTAAGATTGTCATTTATTAAGAATGTATTAGATGAGTCATTTAGTCTTCCGCTGTTAGTTAATTGTATGTTTTTATTTTGTTTTCGCTATTCATTACTTGCATGATTTGATTTCATTAAACTGCGTGGTGATGTTATTCCTTTTGTGTGTTTGATATGTGTTCCAGCCGCCTGTGGCTGTGTATATTATGTTATGTATGTCAGTTTAAGGTCACCAGTACAGGGGATACCCTACCGAAATTTTTCGGTAGGGTTTCCATGTGATTTTTAATTATACCGGTTAAGTAGAGTTAGTAGTTAAGTAACGGTCATCCTTAGAGAGTAGTAGTAGTAAGAAGGGTGGTCGTTACACAAAATTCACGGTGTTTGAGGTGTTGGTGAATTTAAATAATATTGTTTGAGGAATCAATATTTTATTTTAAAAATTCAAAAGTTTTTGACCAAATAATTGATCAAAGACAGATCAACTATTAATTTTATTCGTCATAAAGTAAAGTTGACGAGATAATAAAATTAATGAATAAAATCTCCTCTTCGATTTTGTATACGTCCACACTATCGTGGCATACAAAATTCATGGGGATTTTTAAGGAGTTGATCTTGACCAAGTATTTTTGTGATTCTTAGGATTTAAAATGTTTGTCAATCCCCTAGTAGTCATACTATAAGAAAGACTTAGTAATCCCAATTGTAATGATTGGAAATAGGACTTGGACATTACGGTAGACTGTCTTCTTAGAACTAAGAACAATATAGGTGTATTTAATTCATTAGTTGAAACATGTTTAGTGGTGTTATCTACCAGAACCTGGAGTGTAGATACAGATGCCATCAATCATGTCCGCAATTCATTGCAGGGTTCCAGGAAATCCGGCAACTAAATGAAAATTAAAACACCGTTCAAATGGGCACTACTGTAAAAATGGTAGCTGTTGCAGTGAGAGATGTTTATCTTTTGATAAGAATAAAACATGAATTTTTGAGTAATTGTCTTTACTCACCAAGTTTAGAAAGAACTAGTTTTCAGTTTCTAAACTATTCAAAGAACTTGATATTCTGCCTCTATTAATAACAAAGTTGTTATTAAGAAAAAGAGGGAAGTTATCTGTACTGGTACGTTGGTTGGCAGTTTATAAATCCAATAACTCCCACGATGCAACAAATGGAAATTAGTAACACATCTTCTAATTTTAAGAGAAAGCAACCTTCGGAAATGAACCATTAATATCTTTGGCATCTAAGGCTAGGTTATATTAACTTGAGTAGGATTCATTGGTAGCTGATGAACTTTTGGGTTCATTGGTAGTGGAAATCTTTCTAACCCGTGAATCTTACTTGGAAGAAAAAATAACCAAGAAGCTTTTAAGTTTAAGGGGTATGGAGTCAAAGATATATTGAAATTGGTTCATTCTGATTTGTGTGATCCTATGACTATCCAGACAAGAGGTAGTATTGAATATTTCGTCTATTTTATAGACAACTATTCAAGATACAAATAAATTTACTTAATGTACCGCAAGACTAAGTACTTTGATTAGTTCAAATAGTACAAGGCTGATGCGGAGAAATGTTAAAGTAAAAGTCACTATGGTTAGAACATAGTGGCAAGTACCTCTTGGGAGAATTTATGAGTCACTTATCAGAAGTAAGGATTCAATTCCAACTAACTGCACCTGGTACACCCCAACAGAATGGTGTAGAAAAAGGAAGGTATAGGACTCTTATGGAAATAAATAGATTGATGAGTTATTTAGAATATTACCAAAATCATTTTTAGGATATACTCTGGATACGGAAGTGAATATAGTACCTTCCAAAGTCAGAACTCTCTACTCATATAGAATTACTGAATAGGCGTAAGCCTATTTCGAAGCATATTCGGATTCGGGTAGTCCAGCACATATGCTGAAGAGAGACAATGATAAGTTGGACAGGAATTCACTTGTTTGTGGGTTATCCTAGAGAAATGAAAGTAGGTTTATAGTCTTAAAAATCATAAGGTCATTGTTAGCATCAATGATCGATTTTTAGAAAAGGACTATGTAATAAACCACGTGCCCATAAGAAAATTTGTTCTTAAGGAAATAATAAAAGACATGTCTAATCTAGTACCAATTGTACAAGATGAGATACCACAAGGAAACTGCAACACGTATCACAAATGATACACAATTGCAGAAAGTGCCTTGTCATAGTGGGAGGGTTGTGTGGCAACCTAAAAAGATTCATGTTTTGGGAGAGTTTTTGGACTCGATCCCTAGAGGACATGAACCTGATCTCCGGACATATGACGAAGCACTCCAAGATAAAGATGCAATATCTTGGCAAAGAGTAATGAATAACAGAATTAGAATATATGTATTCTAATAAAATCTGGAAGCTTGTAGAACCACCAAATGGTGTAAAAGCCTTTGGGTATAAAAAGGTCTATAATAGGAAAAGAGGGATAGACAGGAAGGTAGAAACTTTCAAAGCAAGGCTAGATGAAAAAGGAAACTTTTTCACTGGTAGTCATGCTTAAGTCTATCCGGATACTTTTATCTATTTGGTAAGTGGATGTCAAGACAACATTCCTTAATGGAAGTCTTGAAGAAAGCATCCATATAAAGCAACCAGAAGGGTTCATTGCAAAGGGCTAAGAGTATCTTGTGTGCAAGCTTAATCAGTCTATGGACTGATGCAAAGCTTCAAGGTCTTGGAACATCCAGTTTATCAAAGTAATCCAGACCTATGGATTTATTGAGTAAACGGATAAGTCTTGTGTATACAAAAGGTGTGATGGAAACATGGTGGTATTTCTTGTACTATACGTAGATAACATTTTTGGTAGTTGGAAACAATATCAAAATGTTGTCAGAAGTAAGGGTATGGTAGTCCAAATAATTCGATATAAAAGATTTGGGAGAATGTATATATTTTTGAGATCAAAGGATTGCAAGAAAAATATACTTATTCTAAGCTTGATACATCAAAAAAATCCTTGCTCGTTTTAAGCATGCAAAACTCCTAGAAAGGTTTCTTACCTTTTAAGCATGGAGTGTCTTTATCTAAAGAGATGTCTCCGATGACATCAAAGGAGATTGAGGACATGTAGGCGGTTCTTTATGCTTCGGCAGTTAGACAACCTAATGTATGTTATGCACGAGATCAGAAATCTGTTTTGTCAATGGCATAGTTAGCAGATATCAAAGTAACCCTAGACAAGGACATTGGACTGCAGTAAAGCATATATTAAAGTACCTTAGAGGAACTAGAGATTATATGCTAGCTTACAAGGCAGTTAATTTAGTCCCTGTGGGTTGCATGGATTTTGACTTCCAATCGGATAGGGACAATAATAAGTCAACCTCGGGGTTTTGTGTTTACTTTAGGAGGTAAAGTCATAACTATGGAAGAGTGATAAGCATAGGTGTTTTTCTGGACTCCACCATAGAAGCTTAGTATATGGCAAGCCTCTGAGGAAACCATAAAAGCTGAATGACTTAATTACCTCAAGATAGACTTAGATATGATTTCTAATTTGTCCAAAGATTATTACAATTTATTGTAATAATAATGGTGCAGTAACAAACTCGAAGAAACCATGAGTCTATAAGGCAAGTAAACACAATAGAGCGCAAGTACTACCCAATACGAGAAATCGTATAAACGAGGAGAAGTTGTTGCCGCCTAGAATGCATCAGATGATGACCTATAGATCTTTTCACTAAGGTCCTTAAGGCGAGAGCTTTTGATGGACATGTTGAAGGGTTGAGAATCAGATGTATGACAGCAGATATGGCAGCTTAGTCTTTTAGTATAAGTGGGAGATTGTTAGAGTGTATACTAAAAGCCTAGCTTTTGGTATAAATATTTATCTAGAAATAAGAATCACATTGGTCAAATGTCTACATTTATGATAAATGTAGTTGTTCAATTAATTTATATTGTAGATAACATGGTGTGTGGTGTCACACACAGAGGATCATGTTATCAGTACCTTATAAATTATAAACAGTAACTCACGACCATAATGGAAAGGAACAAACCATTGGAAGGTCGTAGTGTAATTAGGTATTAGTTTATCTTAACTATATAATTACACTAGTACACTTAGAGTGTATTGAGTAGGACCATTAGAGGTCGTTTCTTTTATATTGACTTTATAAAGAAACAAAGACCTCAGTTATTATGGAAGTGTGTGCTCTTAATCCTAATATAATAACAAGCACATATATTTGATATTTATTTCTTTAATTTATCAATGGGTGAGATTTAGTTCGATGAATCAATAAGCCCGATAAGTTGGGAAATGATATCACTTATAGTGTGTATTGTTGATTATAGAAGGAAACTGTGTCCTAGTGATCTAGGTTGAGAATGTCCTCAAGAGGAGCTCATAAGGATTGTCATGTTAAACCCGCAGTGGACTTAGTCCGACATGACGATAAGGTTGAGTGGTACTACTCTTGGACTAAGATATTAATTAAATGAGTTGTCAGTAACTCGCTTAATTAGTGGACATTTGACATCTTAAACACAAGGAGACTAACACACTCATAATAAGAAGGAGCCCAAAATATAATTTGGGATTGGTGCGGTAGTTCAATAATAGTTCTTTAGTGGAATGAATTATTATTGATGGAATTAAGTTGTGTGTTCGGGGCGAACACGGGAAGCTTAATTTCATCGGGAGACCAAAACCAATTCCTCCTCTCGGTCCCTATCGTAGCCTCTTGTATATAGAGATTTATACCCACCACATACCCACCTTCTTACCCAACCAATAGGGGCCGGCCAAGCTAAGCTTGAAGCTCAAGCTTAGGGCCGACCAAGCCTAAAGGTTGGCCTTAAGGTGGCCGGCCAATAGCTTGGAGCCCAAGTTTAGGTGGCCGGCCACATCATATTAAAAAGGATTTTTTATTAAAATTATTTCTTATGTGGATATCATAGTTTTAAAAGAGAGTTTAAAAATTAAATCTTTCCTTTTAAAGCTTTCTACAAAAGATTAAGAAAAGATTTGAAATCTTTCCTTATTTGTAGATTGAAAGAAGATTTTATTTTTAAGAAAAATTTTCCTTTTTGACCATGATAATAATTTAAAAGAGAAGTTTAAAAATTAAATATTCTCTTTTATTAGTTTCTACAAAAGATTAAGAAAAGATTTGATATCTTTCCTTATTTGTAGATTGAAAAGAGATTTTAATTTTTAGAGATAACTTTCCTTTCGGAAATTATCCACATGTTTAGAAGAAGAATTTTAATTTATAAAATTTCCTTTTTATTAACCAATCATGAAGGGATAAAAATTATTGGAGAAATTTTTATAAATTTCTAGAAACAAATTAGGAAGTTTTAATTCTTGTGTGAATTAAATTTTCCTTGTTTTGGGGAATTAGAAGTGGTCGGCCATTATTATTAAAAGAAGAAAATTGTTTTTTAATTAAAATAATTTTTCTTTTTTATGACAAAAGAATTAAGGAATTTTTTATTAAAATTTCCTTATTTGTCAAGACCAAGGATTATAAAAGAGGAGGTAGAGGTGCCTTCACGGGTGATCAACTCTATTATTCTTCTCCTCTCTTTTCCTCCTTGGTGGCCGACCCTAGCTTCTTCCTCTTCTCTTCTTCTTATGGCCGGCGGCAACCTCTCTTGGAGCTCTTGATGGTGGCCGGTTCTAGCTAGGAGAAGAAGGAGAGAAAGGTGGTTTTGTTTCTTGCATCCCTTGGAGCTTGGTGGTGGTGGCCGGACCTCTACTTCTCTTAGAGAATTGTGGTGGCCGAAACTTGCAAGGAAGAAGAAGGTGCTTGGTGGTTCTCATCTTGGAAGATCGTTGCTCACACAACGTCCGAGGTTAGAAGAGGAATACGGTAGAAGATCAAGAGGTCTTTTTAGAAGGTATAACTAGTAATTTTTCCTTTCCGCATCATGCTAGTTATTTATGGAAATAATACCAAATACAAGAGGCTTACGATTCTAGTATTTCGAATATGTTTTTCGAAGTTGTGTTCTTTTATTTTTCTTTTCCTTGTGATTTGATTGTTCTTTTTGGTTGACCTAAAGTTATTTTAGGAAATTAAATGTTAGCTTTCCATAAAAGGTTTTGTCTAGTCGGTGGTGGTTGTTCCCATATCCAAGAAGGCCATGTGCCTCGCCACGTCAGTACTGGGAACCAATTATGGAAATTAATATTTAATGGAATTAATAACTTAGGTGATTTGGATCAAATGTGTTAAGTTCCGCAGGAGATCCAAGTATAAACCTTAAAGAACAAATAGATTAAGTTTTGGATCAAACGTGTTAAGTTTCCCAGGCGATCCAAAATTTAATTTAAAAGAACACATGGTAGCTAGGAAAAGGTTCAGACCTTTGAACAAAATTTTTGTACAGTGGAACCTCTAGGTTTTCCGAGTAGCAACCAACAATTGGTATCAGAGCTAGGGTTTTGCCTCTGTGTATTTGGTATTAGTTTAATTATGCACATGTCATACATAATTTAGGCAGGTTAATAGTAGGATGTGCTAACTTTGTAGATGCAGGATCCAACTATTATGGCTTTTAGTTATTATGTGTGTGATTGGACCCTTGGACATGTCAAGGGCATTTATCTGTGTGTGCATGATTGTATTAAAATACAGCAGGAGCTGTATTTAGTTTTATTAAGATTTTATTTTTGATCTAGATACATGTACATTCCTTTTATGGAATATAGGATCAAAATGTAAAATTCTATTTATGTCGCGGATCGAATCTTGCAAAGCGTGGAACCTTCTAAGGACCAAAGGCGCAGCGGAACTAGGAGCAAGATGGATGCGACAGCTAGACCCGGTGGCAGTGGCCAAATATGGCAGCAGCTTGGGATGACAACACACGGAGGACAACTAGAGATAAAAGCCATAATAGTTGAAAATTAGATTTTCTATTTATTGCTTTTATATTGTGCTATGTGTGCATGTTAGTATACATGACTAGTAGGCTAGCATAGTTAAAATTCCTCGTTTATAAATAACTAAGTGGGAGAGGGATTTTTAAATAAATCCCATGGTCTTCATTACTGGTTTGTAAGTGATGCAAACAAGCTTGCGCGTTGGCTCTGAGTGCCTTCCTCCATAACGGATGATCTTGTTTGTGGATCACTAGAACAAACTTCCATTTTTGGATGACTATAGGAAATTAATTAAGAGCGTGTGATCTTCCCCAACGGAAGGGGCATAATCTTATTAATGGACTTAGTGTCAAGTAATGGTATACACTTAGACACATCTAATAGTATCCTCCCCATCGGAGTCACTGCTATTATTTGTGTGACCAAATGAAACCAACTATTAATTTGTCATAAAACTAGGTTGACAAGATAATAAAATTAAAGGGTTAAAACCCCTCTTACAAATGATTGATTTTGTATACGTTCACACTAACGTGACATATAAAATTAACGGTGTTTGAGATAATTTTATTTGTCATAAAGATACGTTGACAAGATAGTTAATGGGTAAAACCCTCCTTTTACAAATGTTGAATTTATATACGTCCACACTAACGTGGCATGCAAAATTCACGGTGTTTGAGGTGTTGGTGAATTTAAATAATATTGTTTGAGGAATCAATATTTTATTTTAAAAATTCAAAAGTTTTTGACCAAATATTTGATCAAAGACAGATCAACTATTAATTTTATTCGTCATAAAGTAAAGTTGACGAGATAATAAAATTAATGAATAAAATCTCCTCTTCGATTTTGTATACGTCCACACTATCGTGGCATACAAAATTCATGGGGATTTTTAAGGAGTTGATCTTGACCAAGTATTTTTGTGATTCTTAGGATTTAAAATGTTTGTCAATCCCCTAGTAGTCATACTATAAGAAAGACTTAGTAATCCCAATTGTAATGATTGGAAATAGGACTTGGACATTACGGTAGACTGTCTTCTTAGAACTAAAAACAATATAGGTGTATTTAATTCATTAGTTGAAACATGTTTAGTGGTGTTATCTACCAGAACCTGGAGTGTAGATACAGATGCCATCAATCATGTCCGCAATTCATTGCAGGGTTCCAGGAAATCCGGCAACTAAATGAAAATTAAAACACCGTTCACATGGGCACTATTGTAAAAATGGTAGCTGTTGCAGTGGGAGATGTTTATCTTTTGATAAGAATAAAACATGGATTTTTGAGTAATTGTCTTTACGCACCAAGTTTAGAAAGAACTAGTTTTCAGTTTCTAAACTATTCAAAGAACTTGATATTCTGCCTCTATTAATAACAAAGTTGTTATTAAGAAAAAGAGGGAAGTTATCTGTACTGGTACGTTGGTTGACAATTTATAAATCCAATAATTCCCACGATGCAACAAATGGAAATTAGTAACACATCTTCTAATTTTAAGAGAAAGCAACCTTCGGAAATGAACCATTAATATCTTTGGCATCTAAGGCTAGGTTATATTAACTTGAGTAGGATTCATTGGTAGCTGATGAACTTGTGGGTTCATTGGTAGTGGAAATCTTTCCAACCCGTGAGTCTTACTTGGAAGAAAAAATAACCAAGAAGCTTTTAAGTTTAAGGGGTATGGAGTCAAAGATATATTGAAATTGGTTCATTCTGATTTGTGTGATCCTATGACTATCCAGACAAGAGGTAGTATTGAATATTTCGTCTATTTTATAGACAACTATTCAAGATACAAATAAATTTACTTAATGTACCGCAAGACTAAGTACTTTGATTAGTTCAAATAGTACAAGGCTGATGCGGAGAAATGTTAAAGTAAAAGTCACTATGGTTAGAACATAGTGACAAGTACCTCTTGGGAGAATTTAGGAGTCACTTATCAGAAGTAGGGATTCAATTCCAACTAACTGCACCTGGTACACCCCAACAGAATGGTGTAGAAAAAGGAAGGTATAGGACTCTTATGGAAATAAGTAGATTGATGAGTTATTTAGAATATTACCAAAATTATTTTTAGGATATACTCTGGAAACGGAAGTGAATATAGTACCTTCCAAAGTCAGAACTCTCTACTCATATAGAATTACTGAATAGGCGTAAGCCTATTTCGAAGCATATTCGGATTCGGGTAGTCCAGCACATATGCTGAAGAGAGACAATGATAAGTTGGACAGGAATTCACTTGTTTGTGGGTTATCCTAGAGAAATGAAAGTAGGTTTATAGTCTTAAAAATCATAAGGTCATTGTTAGCATCAATGACCGATTTTTAGAAAAGGACTATGTAATAAACCACGTGCCCATAAGAAAATTTGTTCTTAAGGAAATAATAAAAGACATGTCTAATCTAGTACCAATTGTACAAGATGAGATATAACGACCCAATTTTCCCTATTTCGAGTTCTAAAAGTCCTTATAAAAATTTGGAAATGCTTTTAAAATATTCTAGAGATTTTTAGAGTATTTTTATGCAATTTTTAGAGTTTGTTTTGTATTTTTACCGAGAGGAGAAAGTAAAAAAAAAAAAAAAAAGGTTGTAGAAGCTAGGTTTCGAACCCAGCTCCTCGGACCCAAGCAAAACCGGCCCAACCAGCTGAGCTACACGGTTTTGTTAACCTTATATGGTGAGAAATAAATTTATAGCATAGTTAATGATTAGGAAATAAATTTAGAAAAAATGCGCAGCTAAGGGATTGAAGCCGAGACCTCTTGCTTCGGTTAAAAGCCGATTAACCAGCTGTGCCAGCGAGTTTTTGTTAATTAAGGAAAGAACGAGTTATATTTAAAGTATAGTTAGTAATAGAAAACCTAGTTATAAAGGGAATTAGGTTTTGGATTTTCGGAAAATCAAACATTTTCTCTCAAAATTCTTCCCCTCCTTCTCGCGACGGCGCGCGGCGGTGCTCTCGGGCGAAAACAGAGACGAAGCTAGGGCTTCGTCTCCGGCGGCCGGCGAGCACCCTTCTCCGTGAGTTCTTCATACCTTTGTGATCCTCTCGTCGAGGAGAGCAAGAAGATACCAAGAGATCGTCGAGGAAGCATATATCCGAAGCCCTAGAAGCCTCCTTCTTCTCGGTTGTAAGTCCAAGAACAGCGAGGTGAGTTGCTACTCACCTGCAGTAGGATAGCTCCGAGATTTTGCTTTGGTGTTTTTCTTGTTTTCTTGAGTTTTGCCGTGAAGAATCTTGGTTTTTTTGTTTGCTGCCGTGAACCTTAAAGAAAGAAGAGACAAATTAGTTCAGTAAGCATGAAGAACAGATTTCGGATTCCTGTGTTGGGCAAGGAACAAGGAAGAGTTTAGTTTCCTTTAAAGCATGTAGTTTGATTTTGTAGAATGGTATGTTATAATACAACACATGAAGAACAGCCATGTTTTCCTAGGTTTTCAGTAGCAAATCTTTGTTTGGTTGCAAGGTGTGTACAATGGCACAATGTTGGTGAATATGCTGTGAGATACTTGATTGTAGTTTAGTCCTTAAAGCATGTAAGTAATGTACTGCAGATTTATGCAATTGATATGGAATTTGTGATGTGTTCAGATTATTTTATAGCAAATAGAAAGATGTAAGTGCAGGTGGTTACAAAATTAAATCTTAGACATGAAGGATTTTATGGATCTTAAAAGGAAAACGAGAGCATGAAGCTTTTTAATGTTAAAGGATCTTAGTTGAAGAATTAGCAATGTGAGAGACACAGTAATATAAAGATAAATAAGAGTTAGAGGGAGACAAGGGATAGTCATAACATATGACAGTATTAAGCTCTATAATAAGTCAGATCAGCAGGAATGATGATAAGAGAATACTAGTAATGTTAGATGGATTCTAAGTAAATTGTAGTATATAGTATATTTACTGCAACTCTACTTGTGCTATTCAGCTTATATCAGTTAGATCTCTTAATGGCTAATTTGAACATGCAGTGATCTCTTCATTTTGTAGTTTAGTGTTTCAGTTTGAAATTGTTCTGTTAATTCCATGCAGCAATGATTCCTTTATTTTCTAGATTCTATTGCATGCCTAGTAGTTGAATTTGTTTTACTATCACAGCATGCTTAAGTTGTTCTAGTTTCCTATTTGCTATTGGAATAACATGAGCAGTCCTATTTTTATAGCATGCAGATTTTAGATAAGCTTAGTATGTAGATTTTGATAGGCTTAATATGCAGAATTTTGTTAAGCTTTGCATGCAGATTTATGTTAAGCTTTATATACAGATTTTCAGTACGTAGGGTGTGTTCTAGTGCACACCAAGTGCTTGATAAAATGCTTAGTTCAATATAATGCTACAGTAGGCATTTTAATAGCTCAGTTAATGCAGTAGAAGCATTTAAAATCACTTATTTAGTCTTGCTTCAGCTTATATGGGACTACGGTCCAATGGGTGGGCTCCCACAGTCGCCTCTAGGTTCAGATAACCTAGTTCTAGGTTCAGATAACCTAGTTAAAGCAAGGTAAGAAAATTAGCTATGAAATCAGTATTTTATTTTCAGCAGTGGCACTGTACTGGATTAGATATCCATTGGGTTGGGATCCCACAGTCGTCCCTAGGTTTAGATAACCTAGTAAACCCTACTAGACTCGGAACTTGCAATCCCGGGTTTAGTTAGGGATGCGCGCACAGCAAGTACAGTTGCCGGGCCCATCAGCAGCATGATTATTATTTTAATCTATTATGTAAATAGTTTTTCAAAACTTCACAAATTAGTTATGTGAATACAAGTTAGACTCAGTTTAGCATAAATTAGTTTAGCTTAGGTAGCAATTCAGTTTCTTATTGATACACATGATAGTTCTATGATTAACTTTACATGTTAGCTTTTCAGTTAGTTTCTTCGCTATGTATGAGCATGATTAGCTATACATGCTTAGTATTTCAGTTAGCATGATTCCTTTGCTATTTATGAGCATGATTAGCTATACATGTTTAGTATTTCAGTTAGCATGATTCCTTTGCTATTTATGAGCATGAGTAGCTATACATGTTAGCTTTTCAGTTAGTTGATTTCTTTGCTATTTATGAGCATGAGTAGCTTTACATGTTAGCATTCAGTTTTAGCATGTTTTTATTTATATACATGCATATCGAGTTTTTGTGAGTAGGATAGCGCTCACTAAGCTTTTAGCTTATAGATACTATTTTCCTCCTACTGCAGATAAAGGAAAAGCTAAAGTATAAGGAAGAAGGCGACAAGGAGATGCTGTGACGGTGTGTGATGTGTGGACTATGGAGATCCTTTGGACTTAGCTAAAGAACTCACTTAGTTTAAGAATTTGTTTAGTTTAATTTCTTATTAAGTTGATAAGAAAATTTTGTAGTAAGAAGTTATGTTTCCGCTTTTCATTACCTGCATGTTTTGATTTATTAAACTGCGTGGTTGTGAAAATATATGTTCCAGCCGCCTGTGGCTGAGTATACTCTGTATGTATTTACGGATATGGTCACCGGTACAGGGGAGACTCTGCCGAAATTTTTCGGTAGGGTTTCCATGTGATTTTTTTATCATACCGGTTAAGTATAGTTAGTAGTCAAGTAACGGTCATCCTTAGAGTGTAGTAGTAGTAAGAAGGGTGGTCGTTACATGAGATAACACAAGGAAACTGCAACACGTATCACAAATGATACACAATTGCAGAAAGTGCCTTGTCATAGTGGGAGGGTTGTGTGGCAACCTAAAACGATTCATGTTTTGGGAGAGTTTTTTCAAAATCATTGCATGCTTGAACAAAAAGTTAGGAAAATCAGAAACTCAAATTAATCAACTTCTTAAAGAAAATGAAAACCCAAAAGAACAACTTAAAACAAATCCAATAACTGAACCAGTTTAATATGAAATTCCAACTCAAGTCCTAAAACTTGAAGAGGAAAATGTCAAATTGAAAAATGAATTAATTGAACTAAAGAACTTTTAGAAAAATTCATAACAAGATCCAAGTACCTCGACATTATACTTGGATCACAACGAGCTATGTACAATAAATCTGGACTCGGATGTAAGTCCAGCTCAACAAATAAAATATTTATATCACTTATAAGCCAAAACAAGAAACAACTTAAAACTTAGGTTCTCAAAGCTTGTCAAACAAGTTGGACTCAATCAATACTACGTACCCAAAAATAAAATACACTACCTAAAATCAAATCAAAATAAACCAAATAACTCAATCTTAATCTCAAAAATTAAACCTTCTAAGCTAAATTCAAACCTAAAAATAAAATGAAATCAAATAAATCTAAACTTAAATTATATAACTACAAAATTAATCTAAACTTAAATAATAATCAAATTTATTATAACTATAAAGCAAATTGACATAAACCTAAAACTAAAAAGGAGAATCTATAATTCAGGAAAGGTTTCAAATTAGTTAGCACCTTCAAAACAATAGTTTACTTAGCTGGTAATTAGGACTATGATAATTAGGGACAAAATTTAACTTGACAGATAATACTGGAGAAGTTTTGGATAATAGTAGATTAGGAAAGCTTTGTGTATACATGTCTAGAAAGATATGATTTCGACCTAATGCATTTGGCTTAGTGGAACTAATTGAAGCTACCCACTACTAATCCTAGCTAATTAGACCAAAGTTTTGCACTAAGTTTCATGGATATGACTATTTGAAAATTTTTGAAGGCGTAGTTACTTTAATGATGTCCAATTGACTCACCACAGTCTAAACATTTATCTAAAGAATGCTTGCTTGTTGAATATAAAGCTAAACTTAAATCTAACATAACTTAAAATAAACCCTGAAATTCAACTTAACTCATCTCATAAAATTATAGGTTTCCTTTGATTAAAAACATAGATCGAATGAGATGAATAAAGATTAAACTAAATTAAATTAAGTTAAAATTAAACTAAACTAAATTAAAATTAAAATTAATTACAATTTAAATTAAAATAAATTTAATAATGTTAAATTAAATTAAAATAACTTAAATTAAATTAAAAAATTTAAACTTAAACTTAAAATTAAAATTGAACTTAATTAAACTTTAACTTAGTTAACTTAATAAAGTTTAAATTCTAAATTATTTTAAAATCCTTTTAAAAAATAGTTTAAATCTTTTAAAAATCAATTTTAAAAGGTAGTTTAATCTTATTATTTAGACAATTAATTTTAATTTAATAAAACATTAGTAACCTAAGAAGAAAACTGTAAATGTTAGATTGTGACTCTTATTATAAATTTTCAAATGATTTACAAATTCTAGAAAAATTCTTTACTTATATTCTAAAACTTTCCATCTACTTAGTGTTTAAAAATTTATTTTGGCCTTAGCCTAGATCGAACCCCTAGAAAGTATGATCCTATAGATCTAGACAATAAGCATCTCATAAACATACTAGATCTAGCTTGATTATGTATTGAAAAACTTAGAATAACGTGAGATGTGTAGACCTTTTACCTAAACTTCAGAAGTTTATATCAGTACATCAAAATAAGTCTGGACTATAAATACAATAGTACATTGATTAAGTTAAGTAGTCATTTTTTCAGCAAATATCTAACTAGACAATATTACTTAACTTGACTAACCAAGTAAAAATTCATATCCTCTAGTATTTAGTTACTAATGAAATATTGGACATTTAAGGACTATTTTTGTATTATTATTATTTTTTAAAATAATATCAGGTTAAAGGAAAAAATTTGCTTAGACAATTTAAAAAGGTTTTAAAATTTACTTTGAAAAATATTTTACAAAATTCATGTAAAGTTTTATATTTAAAAATAACTTTCAAATTTTTAAAAAATATCCTTTAAAATCCTTTGGAACTTTTATTAAAATTTTCTTTAAAAATAAAATTGAAAAATCCTTATAACATGCTCGAACTTTGTTTGAAAAATATTTTGAAAATATTTCTGTAACGCCCGAAAATTCTCAAACTTATTTTATAAATATTCTATAATTTTTCTGGAACTTTAGAGTATTTTTATGGAATTTTTAGAATAGCGGAAGTAGCAAAAATAAATAGAGAACGAAAATAGCCTACACGGGAATTGAACCCGGGACCTAGCGAACTCTATGTCTTATAGGGTGACTCTAGTAACCAAGTGAACCCAGCAGGGCCGTGCTGAAAGGAAAGGGAATCAATTTTATTTAAGTTGGAGTTGGGGCGAATTAGATCACTTAATATAAATAAGAAATAATTAAGTGAAGGGTTATTTGGATTGTGATTTTTCCTCTCCTTAAAACCTCACCGCCGCCCACCTCTCTTTTCTTCCTCTCTCGGCGCCAACCACAAGGAAGGCTAGGGTTCCGCTCAAGGGCACCTTCCGGCGACGACTTCGACACGAGGACGCTCCCCTCCGCGAGAGGAACGCGTGGACGGGAGAAGATCGTCGAAAGGATCGTCTCCTCCGGAGATCTAGCGATTAGAATCGTAAGAGAATCCGAACAGGAGGTAAGAAACCCCTCACCTGCAGTACAAGTAGCTCTCGTGTGAATTTCATGTATTAGTTTAGTAATATGTAGACTATCGACACAAAGGATGCGAATTAGCGCATACCAAGTGTTCGATTTAAATGGTTTAGCACAGAAAAATGCAGCTTAGGCATTTTAGTAGCCTAAATAAATGCAATAGAAGCATTTTATAGTTTATTTAGTCTTGCCCCAGCTTTTACCGGACTAGATGTCCAATGGGAGGGCTCCCACAGTCGCCTCTAGGTTTAGATAACCTAGTTCTGGGTTTAAACAACCTGGTAGAAGCAAGACAATAGCTATTAGCTTATGTTCAGTATTTTACTTTCTCAGTGACACTGTACTGGATTAGATATCCATTGGGTTGGGCTTCCACAGTCGTCCCTAGGTTCAGCTAACCTAGTAACCCTACTAAATTCGGGACTTGCAAACCCGGGTCTAGTTAGGGATGCGCGCACAGCAAAGTACAGTTGTCGGGCCCAAACAGCAGCATGATTATGTATTTTCACATATTATATGTATATAGTTTTTAAACTCTCACAGAACGACTAGGTGAAATCAGTACAATTTTAGCATTTGCTAGAATTAGTTCATTTCAGCTCACTCTTATGATTATGTATGATAGCTCTATATTCAGTTTTATTACACCCGCTTTAGATGATAGTATGCCATGACCAGCTTTGATTTCTATGTATGATAGCATGCCATGTTTAGTCTAAACAGTACATATTTCAAATAGCATGTTTTAAAGGCATATTGCATTGAATGCATATTTTTGTGAGGTAAATGATTTCTTACTAAGCGAAAACTTACAGATATTTTTTCCTTATACTGCAGATAAAGGTAAAGGAAAGATGGACTAGCGGAGGCTGGAGGACAATGCTGCAAAGATGTGTGTGGATGGAACTTGGAATAAAGATCTTAGGGATCTAGCAAGTTTTGTTTAAATCATTAGAACTTTTAACATTTTACCATGCTCCGCACTTTAGTATGTTTAAATGCCATGAACTAGTAAATTATGCACTCTACCATGCTTAGAACACTATTTTTGTCATGTTAGAATGTTTTGCATTTAGTTTAGAATTGTTATAAGAAATTTTGGCACGAACAAGTGCTGAAATCAGACCTTTGGCACGAAATCAGAAACTCGAATCGATCAGCTGATCGATTCGAGAGTTTCCAATCGATCGAAGGATCGATTGGGGAGTTCGTACCGCGAACAGTAGGCTTCTAGATCGATCAGCCGATCGATCCAGCAAATTCTGTCGCGAACAGAAGGCTCTGGTGATCGATTGGTTAGCCTGGATCGATCAGCCGATCGATCCAGAATATTGTTCCGGGCACAGTAGCGTGCTGGATCGATCACTGGATCGATCCAACCCAAGCCCCGCATACAGTAGCCGGCTGAATCGATCACTGGATCGATTCAACTGTTCCAATCAATCCGTGGATCGATTGGGAGACCTGATATCAGCAAGAAACTCTCAGTTAGGTTCCTTGACCATGGGGGGAGGTAATAACGACATAAATAGCTCAGATTATACCCCTTAGCACATGTAGAACCAAGAAATGACGATAGTTTAGCAAAATTTTAATTAGTACAGCTTCCGCACTTAGATTTAATGATGGTCATGGAATAGTTAGCACAGCATAATGGGACGATTCGGCCTTACAGCTAGTCAGTAGAAGGCGGGTCGTTACAGAGTGGTATCAGAGCAGTTTCCATACTTCCTACACACACATCAGCATTGAACCTGCAGCTTCCAAGTAAGAACATCTCTCACTTTCTTTATGTTTCTTGTTTCATGTTTAGATATAACTAAAGCATGTTCGTTTATGATAGTAGTCAATATGATAACAGTAGTTACTCTATTAAGATTGTATTAGTCATATATGCCTCTATGTCTCTAGAATGGCACGAGGACGCCCAGCTAGAAGGGCACCAGCTACTGAGCCCTAGCATGAGGCAGGCAGTTCAGTGCCTACCCCAGACCTTACAAGATTCTAGCTGAACAGCAACAGGAAATAGCCACCTTAAAGGCTAATCAGCAGAATACTCCCACAGTTACCCCGGAACCCAACTTAGCGACACCAGTAGTCTTAGAGGTTCCACCAGTCTAACCTACAGCACCAGTAGCCCCAGCAGCAGTAGAGGCAAAGAGAGAAGCCTATCTGATCCAGTGGCAGAGAGTCAAGCCCGAGAACTTCTCAGGCACCAGTGAACCATGGGATGCTCAAGCCTGGTTCAAAACACTGGAGAGTACGATGGAGCTTCTGGACTGGCCAGAACATGAGAAGGTGAAGTGCGCCTCCTTCTGCTTGATAGGAGATGCACGCATGTGGTGGGAGAGAATCAGAGCGAAGCGCCCAGTAAACCAGATGACATGGGCAGACTTCGAGAAGGAGTTCTTTGAAGAATTCTTTCACATGCGGGTCACAAACCGCCACTACGACGAGTTCACTGAGTTTCGTCAGGGCAACCTATCAGTTGAGGAAACCGTGAAGAAATTCAATAGATTGGCTCGTCTATGCCCTGAACTAGTCAGTACAGAAAAAGAACGAGTTCGGTTGATGCTCAAGATGCTGAGGCCGGAAATAGCAATGAACGTGGCTGGCGGCATTCATAGGCCGCAAACCACCGAAGAACTAGTCAGCAGTGCTCTGACCACCGAACACTACCAGAATAATATCAAACAGCAGAAGCAAGTCCTCTCAGAGTCAAAAGGGCAAGGAGGCTCAGGCACTCAGAAACAACAGGGCCACAGCTCTAACTGGAAAGGGAATTCCGGCAACAAGCGCAAACCAGGGAGTTACCCAAAGGGAGGACCAGCCAGCAAATAGCCTAGTTATCCCAAATGTGCTATTTGTGGAAAATTTCACCCAGGAGTTTGTCGCAAGGGCACACGAGGATACTTTGAGTGCGGACAAGAAGGGCACATGGCTAAGCAGTGTCCGAACAAGACAAGTCTTCCTCAACCACAGCCGATACAGTATGGAGGACAGTCAGCACAGCTACATCAGATGCAGACCGTTTTAGATGGTCCACACATCAGCCAGGGCAGACTAGAAGCCCCTCCAGCTATGACGAATGCAAGGATCTACTCACTCACCAGAGAGGACGTAGCAAATGCCTCGACAGTTGTTACAGGTCAGATTAGTATTTTACAGCAAAGTACAACTGTATTATTCGATACTGGGGCAACCCATTCTTATATATCCAGGACATTTGCTGAGAAGTTAGCAAGACCTCCAGAGGTACTCAGTAGTCAGTTTCTGACGACGTTACCTTCAGGAGAAATTATGGCATCCACGCACTGGCTCAGAGCAGTGCCAGTCATTATAGCAGACAGAGAACTCTTTTGTGATCTGATAGTGCTAAATATGACTGACTACGATATCATCTTCGGAATGGACTTCTTGATCAGATACGGTGCTTCCATCGAGTGCCGTAAACAGAAAGTCGTATTCCAACCTGAAGCAGAAGCACAGTTCGAGTTCATCGGAGAACCCAAGAGAAAGGCCAAGAAGTTTCTCTCAGCTATGAAGGCACATAAATTAATGGACTCAGGATGTACGGGATTTTTAGCACATGTAGTCAGTACCAGTCAGGACAAGGACCGACAGCTAGCAGAGGTCCGAGTCGTATGTGACTACCTAGCAGTCTTCCCTGAAGAGTTACCAGGCCTAACACCAGACAGGGAGATTGAATTTGAGATAGAACTCATTCCCGGTACGAATCCTATTTCCAAAGCGCCGTACCGCATGGCTCCAGCAGAACTGAAGGAACTTCATGAGCAATTACAGGAGCTGCTTGACAAGGGCTTCATACGTCCTAGTCACTCACCATGGGGAGCGCCTGTATTGTTCGTGAAGAAGAAGGATGGGAGCATGCGCCTGTGCATAGATTACAGAGCACTGAACCAAGTCACCATCAATAACAGGTATCTGATAGGACCTTCGGATAGCGGCTAGAGAGGGGGGGTGTGAATAGCCGACCTCAAATTATCGTTTCTTCCTACAATTTAGGTTAGCGCAGCAGAAATATAATGTAGAAACGAAAGTGGAGAAGATCAAACCTCAAACACGATGATGTAACGAGGTTCGGAGATGATACTCCTACTCCTCGGCGTGTCCGTAAGGTGGACGAAGCCTATCAATCCGTCGGTGGATGAGACCCCGGATAACCGGCTAATATAAACTCCTTCTGGGTGGAGAAACCTCGCCACAAACTTCTTGCAACAGCAAGGTAGGAGTACAAAGATACAACACAATACAAAGGCAGTAAGAATGTAAAAACACAGCTTGCCTTCTTGTCGACTGGATGAAGCAGCAACTTCACGAAACACCTACAACAGCAGGAACCAGCCGAAGGAAGCTTCCACGAAGCTTCAGGAAAATGAGAGCTCAGCAAAGCTCTGATTGCAGTAAGATCAGAAAGAAAAGAGAGGCTTTTACACAGTCCTACTGTAGAGGCACTCGACCCCTTTATATCCCTGAACCTGCGAACCTGCAAAGAGGGCAGAGGATACAGCAGAAAGCTAGCCGTAAAGCAGATATATTGCCCAACTCGTCGTGTTGACTGTGTGTCACTTCCACCTTGGTAGGTCCAGTCAGTGTTTTCGGATCTCGATCCTCATCTAGTGAGCTTTCTCCTGACTGTTTAGGATTGTGTTGTGCATCTTCTTCTCCCGATCTTCTTCGCTTCAGTATGATTACTGATCGGTCACCAGATCGGGTAATTCCTGAAACACCTTGTTTAGTTACCGATCGGTCACCGGACCGATCGATCAACCAATATCACTAGATCGGTCACGGACCGATCCAGTTTAGAGCTCCGGCCCTAAACCTTACAGTCTGAGCGAGCTACAGGCCCTCTCGACCTAGTCCGAGAACGAGCTCGAGCCCTCTCGACTCCATCGTCCGGTCCGAGAACGAGCTCCGGGCCCTCTCGGCCTAGTCAGGAGAGAGCTACCGAGCCCTCTCCGACTTGGTCCGGAGAACGAGCTCCCGAGCCCTCTCGGACCTAGTCCGGAGAACGAGCTCAGAGCCCTCTCCGACTTCCACGTCCGGTCCGGAGAATGAGCTCCGAGCCCTCTGGCCTAGTCCGGAGAACGAGCTACGAGCCCTCTCGACTTCATCCGGTCCGAGCGAGCTCACCGAGCCCTCTCGACCTAGTCAGGAACGAGCTCACGAGGCCCTCTCGACTTCATCGGTCCAGGCTCCGAGCCCTCTCGACCTAGTCAGGAGAGCAGTGCCGAGCCCTCTCAGACTTCATCCGGAGGCGAGCTCAGGGCCCTCTCGGCCTAGTCAGGAGGCAGAGCTACCGGCCCTCTCCGGCTTCGTCGGTCCAGAGAACAAGCTCCCGAGCCCTCTCTGACTCGGAGAACGAGCTGCCGAGCCCTCTCCGACTTCCCATGCCAAGCTTCCATACTTGGACTTCTCCCGTGCCAAGCTCCCTGCTTGGACTTTTCCGTGCCAAGTCTCCATACTTGGACTTTTCCCGTGCCAAGCTCCCTGCTTGGACTTTTCCGTGCCAAGTCTCCATACTTGGACTTTTCCCGTGCCAAGCTCCCTGCTTGGACTTTTCCGTGCCAAGTCTCCATACTTGGACTTTACTGAATCAAGTCAACTCAAGTGGGGTCAACTAGGTCAACCTTGACCGAAGGTTGCACCCATAATCTCCCAAGTTTGTATTCTTGTCAAACATCAAGATACAACTTTTCTATTCTCGTCAAACATCAAAATACAACTCGAGTCAGGTCAACTCGAGTCGGGTCAACCAGGTCAACCTTGACCTAAGGTTGACCCAACAGTATCCTCTTCCCAGAATAGATGACCTGTTTGATCAGCTAAAGGGAGCAGCAGTGTTCTCTAAGATAGACCTCAGATCAGGTTATCATCAGGTGAAAGTTAAAGAAGGGGATATACCCAAGACAGCATTCAGGACCAGATACGGACATTACGAGTTCGTAGTCATGCCCTTTGGCGTGACAAATGCTCCAGCTACTTTCATGGACCTCATGAACAGGGTATTCAGAGAATACTTAGATAAGTTCGTTATCGTATTCATCGATGACATTCTTATCTATTCAGGAACTCAGGAAGAACACGCAGAACACCTGAGAATAGTACTGCAGACCCTCCAGCAGAACCAGTTGTACGCCAAGTTCACGAAATGTGAATTTTGATTAGATCAGGTGTTCTTCCTGGGTCACATCATCTCAAAGGATGGTATCATGGTAGACCCCAGTAAAATAGAAACTGTGAGTAACTGGAAAAGACCCAAGAATGCCAGTGAGATCAGGAGCTTTCTGGGATTAGCAGGTTATTACAGAAAATTCGTAGAGGACTTCTCCAGAATAGCCTCCCCACTGACAGCTCTCACCAGAAAGAACAGAAAATTTCAGTGGACAGAGGACTGTGAGAACAGCTTTAGCGAGCTAAAGAGGAGGTTGACCAGTGCACCTATTCTGACTCTACCAGAGAACACAGATAGCTTTGATATATATAGTGATGCCTCTAAGTTGGGACTAGGAGCAGTGCTGATGCAAGATGACAAGGTAATCGCCTACGCCTCCAGACAACTCAAGGATTATGAGAGGAATTACCCCACTCATGACCTTGAGCTTGCAGCAGTGGTGTTCGCTCTCAAGATTTGGAGACATTACTTGTATGGAGCTCAGTGCAGAGTGTATACAGATCATCAGAGTCTGAAGTACTTCTTCACTCAGAAGGATCTGAATATGCGACAGCGCAGATGGCTAGAGCTGGTTAAGGACTACGATATAGACATCCTCTACCACCCAGGGAAAGCCAATAGGGTAGTAGACGCACTTAGCAGGAAGTCCAGTGCTACCTTATTATCACTAGCAGCCGTGTCATCGCCCCTACAGAAAGAGATCACAGATTTTGGTCTCGAACTTATAGTAGGACAGCTCTCTACTATGACGTTAGAGTCTACCTTGCTTGGTGATCTTCAAACAGCTCAGGAACATGATCCTGAAATTCAGAAAATCAAGCAAGGATTAGCAGAATCAAATAGTGGAGAATTCAGAGTATCTGATAGTGGGGTATTGTACTTTGGTGACAGATTATGTGTTCCAGATCAGGAGGAACTACGCAGGAAGATTCTAGATGAGGCTCACAAGACTCCTTATGCGATGCATCCTGGCTCCACCAAAATGTACCAGGACATGAAGAAACGTTTTTGGTGGCCTGGGATGAAGAGAGACATCGCTCGATATGTCAGCACCTGCCTAACCTGTCAGAGGGTTAAGGCAGAACATCAAAGACCAGGGGGAGTTCTGCAGCCCATACAGATCCCAGAATGGAAGTGGGAAGACATTTCTATGGATTTTATAGTGGGATTACCCAGAACCACGAATGGTTTTGATACCATCTGGGTAATAGTCGACAGATTGACTAAATCAACCCACTTCTTAGCTATCAGGATATCCTACTCCATGGAACAGCTAGCACAGTTGTATCTCAAGGAGATCGTTAGACTACATGGAGTCCCACGAACCATTATATCAGACAGAGACAGCAGATTCACATCACACTTCTGGGAGTGTGTACAGTCAGCATTGGGCACGAAGTTAAAGTTCAGCACAGCCTTCCATCCTCAGACAGATAGTCAGACGGAGCGAGTAAATCAGGTACTCGAAGATATGCTCCGCGCATGTGCCCTAGACTTCAAAGGAAGTTGGTGCAAATACCTGAGTTTAGCAGAATTTGCATACAACAACAGCTATCAGGCCACCATCGGCATGGCACCTTACGAGGCTCTCTACGGGCGGAGGTGTAGATCTCTAATCTGCTGGTATGAGAGTGGTGAACAGAAAGAACTAGAACTTCAGACAGATCTAGTGGCAGATACCACAGCTGTAACGCCCGCCAGAGACAGCTCAGAGCCGCCAGAAAAGCTATGCTGATACACGGCGCAGACCTTTAGAGTTTTCAGTTGGAGATTCAGTGTTCCTCAGAGTAGCTCCCATGAAGGGAGTAATGCGTTTTGGGAAGAAGGGCAAGCTAAGTCCCAGATATGTGAGACCATACCTTATCAACAGAAGAGTGGGCAAGGTAGCATATGAGTTAGAGCTACCCCAGGAAATGTCAGCTGTCCACAATGTATTTCATGTCTCCATGCTGAAGAAGCACATCCCAGATGCCACCCAGGTGATTGAGCCCCAGTCGGTACAAATCCGCGAAGACCTCAGCTATGACAGTCGGCCTATTCAGATAATAGACCGAGCAGTTAAGAAATTGCGGAACAAGTAAGTACCATTAGTCAAAGTCATTTGGCACAGTCACACAGCAGAAGAGGCAACCTGGGAGACAGAAGCCAGTATGAGACAGAAGTACCCAGAGTTATTCTAAGTTCGAGGATGAACTTTTTATAAGGTATGGGGGATTGTAACGCCCGAAAATTCTCAAACTTATTTTAGAAATATTCTATAATTTTTCTGAAATTTTAGAGTATTTTTATGGAATTTTTAGAATAACGGAAGTAGCAAAAATAAATAGAGAACGAAAATAGCCTACGCGGAAATTGAACCCGGGACCTAGCGAACTCTATGTCTTATAGGGTGACTCTAGTAACCAAGTGAACCCAGCAGGGCCGTGCTGAAAGGAAAGTGAATCAATTTTATTTAAGTTGGAGTTGGGGCGAATTAGATCACTTAATATAAATAAGAAATAATTAAGCGAAGGGTTATTTGGATCGTGATTTTTCCTCTCCTCAAAACCTCACCGCCGCCCACCTCTCTTTTCTTCCTCTCTCGGCGCCAACCACAAGGAAGGCTAGGGTTCCGCCCAAGGGCACCTTCCGGCGACGACTTCGACACGAGGACGCTCCCCTCCGCGAGAGGAACGCGTGGCCGCGAGAAGATCGTCGAAAGGATCGTCTCCTCCGGAGATCTAGCGATTAGAATCGTAAGAGAATCCGAATAGAAGGTAAGAAACCCCTCACCTGCAGTACAAGTAGCTCTCGTGTGAATTCCATGTATTAGTTTAGTAATATGTAGACTATCGACACAAAGGATGCGAATTAGCGCATACCAAGTGTTCGATTTAAATGGTTTAGCACAGAAAAATACAGCTTAGGCATTTTAGTAGCCTAAATAAATGCAATAGAAGCATTTATAGTTTATTTAGTCTTGCCCCAGCTTTTACCGGACTAGATGTCCAATGGGAGGGCTCCCACAGTTGCCTCTAGGTTTAGATAACCTAGTTCTGGGTTTAGACAACCTGATAGAAGCAAGACAATATCTATTAGCTTATGTTCAGTATTTTACTTTCTCAGTGGCACTGTACTAGATTAGATATCCATTGGGTTGGGCTTCCACAGTCGTCCCTAGGTTCAGCTAACCTAGTAACCCTACTAAATTCGGGACTTGCAAACCCGAGTCTAGTTAGGGATGCGCGCACAGCAAAGTACAGTTGCCGGGCCCAAACAACAGCATGATTATGTATTTTCACCTATTATATGTATATCGTTTTTAAACTCTCACAGAACGACTAGGTGAAATCAGTACAGTTTTAGCATTTGCTAGAATTAGTTCATTTCAGCTCACTCTTATGATTATGTATGATAGCTCTATGTTCAGTTTTATTACACCCGCTTTAGATGATAGTATGCCATGACCAGCTTTGATTTCTATGTATGATAGCATGCCATGTTTAGTCTAAACAGTACATATTTCAAATAGCATGTTTTAAAGGCATATTGCATCGAATGCATGTTTTTGTGAGGTAGATGATTTCTTACTAAGCGAAAGCTTACAGATACTTTTTCCTTATACTGCAGATAAAGGTAAAGGAAAGATGGACTAGCGGAGGCTGGAGGACAATGCTGCAAAGATGTGTGTGGATGGAACTTGGAATAAAGATCTTAGGGATCTAGCAAGTTTTGTTTAAATCATTAGAACTTTTAACATTTTACCATGTTCCGCACTTTAGTATGTTTAAATGCCATGAACTAGTAAATTATGCACTCTACCATGCTTAGAACACTATTTTTGTGATGTTAGAATGTTTTGCATTTAGTTTAGAATTGTTATAAGAAATTTTGGCACGAACAAGTGCTGAAATCAGACCTTTGGCACGAAATTAGAAACTCGAATCGATTAGCTGATCGATTCGGGAGTTTCCAATCGATCGAAGGATCGATTGGGGAGTTCGTACCGTGAACAGTAGGCTTCTGGATCGATCAGCCGATCGATCCAGCAAATTCTGTCGCGAACAGAAGGCTCTGGGATCGATCACTGGATCGATTGGTTAGCCTGGATCGATCAGCCGATCGATCCAGAATATTGTTCCGGGCACAGTAGCGTGCTGGATCGATCACTGGATCGATCCAACCCAAGCCTCGCATACAGTAGCCGGCTGAATCGATCACTGGATCGATTCAACTGTTCCAATCGATCCGTGGATCGATTGGGAGGCATGATATCAGCAAGAAACTCTCAGTTAGGTTCCTTGACCATGGGGGGAGGTAATAACGACATAAATAGCTCAGATTATACCCCTTAGCACATGTAGAACCAAGAAATGACGATAGTTTAGCAAAGTTTTAATTAATACAGCTTCCGCACTTAGATTTAATGATGGTCATGGAATAGTTAGCACAGCATAATGGGACGATTCGGCCTTACAGCTAGTCAGTAGAAGGCGGGTCGTTACAATTTCAAAACTAATTTACATAAATTCTTTGAAAATATTTTCAAAACACTTACAAAGTTTCAAAATTTCCTTTAAAAATTATACATATGAAAATTTGAAAAGATTAAATTTTTGAAATTTTTTACAAAATTAGTTTGCAAATGGATAACTTAGAAAGTATTTTTGAAAAATGCTTTAAATTGCAAAAGTGCTTTAAATAATATTTTGAAAACCTTTATTGTTTTAAAAATTATGCATTCAAATCTTGAGGGTAAGGTTGTCCAATAAAAATTGGACAACACCTCCCCTGTAGCAGTGACAACTGAAACATGTATACAATGCCAGAATACTACTTACAAGCTATCAACAACTCACACAGCTAGATATAAATACAGCCACATAGTTTATAAGCAGCCCAGAAGGTTAGAAATAAACACAACCACGCAGTTGATAAACAACCCACACGGTTAAAATAAAACACAACAGAAGTCACAAAATAATGAACACAAAATCATAAAACAACTAATTTCAAGTTAGCCCGTCTTGACACAACAACATCAAACCAAATACAAGAAACTACAAAATGAAATTCCAAGTCCACATTGAGTTATTATAATACCAAGTTCACAAATTCAAAACACAAATAAAGCAGGAAACAAAACAAAAAAACCATCCTCGGATGTGATGTGGGATCGACAGTTAGGATCCTCTAAGTGTCTTTGTACCATTTACCTGTTTTCTAGTGAAAGAAAAACTAGTTCAAGGGGTGGTGAGTACTAATAACTCAGCGGGTCTAAGACAAATAGTGCATGAATATAATATATATCTAGAGATTCAAAGGCATATAGTCTCATAGGGAAAAGTAATGAATTATAGTGATATCATAATAAATGTTCATACTGAACCCATATACTAAGCTAGTAATAGAAAGTCAGGGGTAGTGAGGATCTACAATGGTACTGCTTATAACTATAAGAGTAATATGTGAGGTATATACATACTACCAATAAGTAAGCAGTGTCGAAGCACATGCAACATGTATATAACTCAACATATGTAAGCATATCATAGTTATATGGATACAATAAAAACAACAACATAAGCAAACATAATAACATAAGCGTATGCACGGATGGCCACTCCCATCCACCCCTCCGCACCACGACTCCTGTATGGTCAAGAAGCTAGGATAATGACAACTGTACAACACTCTAGCTGCCATTACTCTCGAGTGATCGAATGGACAGTTTGAGTAGTAGTTGACTAGCTACATAACAACGAGGTCTCTACTACTCGTAACTCCATCTACCACTACTCATCAATGGTCAAGTGGGGGCACGACAGAACAAGCGACATCTGCTCCAACTACGACTACCCATAAGTGGCCGAGTGTGTAGCGCTGACCAATGATTCTCTCAACCACAAGGGAGACATAGTCGTCGGTATACATGCCATGATATGATGAGCAAGATGCAATAGTCATCACATATATAAATAGCAATCAACTATGCTACAATAAAACCAACATGCTCAATAAGGTGCATGAATAAACAACAATCAAAGTAAGTAAACATGGTATCTAGTATATGCTAAATATCATGGATGGCAATGAGAGACTGTATAGATATCAAAACGATCATATCAAAGATCAAGCAAGTAAGTATCAAACTTAGAAAAAATATAAGTGGAGTTAAGGTATATACAACAACTATCTTAATATAGTTCATGCACTAAGGTCAAAGTATTAAAGAGACAAAGCAGGAAGTACCCACTTTTATATGTAGATTGTGTTGAAGCTATCCCTACATCAGAAAACTCATCGTATCAGTGTCCTGTATCAATATATTTTATTTATCTAATTTCATTCGAATTAAATAGCTAAATAAAATCTCCAACCTAATTAGGGAAAAAATCCCAATTGAACGATCATTAATTAATCCCTAATTAATGATTAACTTTAATTATGCTCATTCGTTGATCAACTTAGGGTTAGCCATATGATCATCTCTAATAAATCCAATGATTAAATCTAACCCAACATGAATCAACCCTACTTAAATCATCTCAATAAGAATTGACTAATCCCATCCATAATCAAATTGGATTAACCTAATTATAAACTAACCATTTCACATGCCTCAGTGAATTAACCATCTCAACAAATCCCAAACAGAGCAATCTAATCATGGATAACAAGAGGAAAAATCTTGAAAGGAAACTTCACCTACGAAGAGCAAGGATCGATGCCTATACCTCATGGTTGATCTGATGGAGTTGTTCCTTGATGATAAGAGAACTAAATGAGGCAGAAGAGGAGAGGTCATGTTCATGACCCAAAACAATGGTAGGTGGCTGACGGGGTATGCGACAGTGAAGCCACAATTGGAACTCCATTCCCGGTGAGGCACGTGAGAGGGTCTGGTGATGGTGAAGAAGAAAAACTATTCAAGAGCATCCACTCACTGGCACCGGCATGGCAAACAACAATGACATGAGCAATGTTGCAAGGGCAAGGCTAGGGCACTAACTTGAAGGGAAATCGAGAATAAGAGGCCTACTGTGGGGTCACCGTTGCCTGATTAGAGATGGTGGTCGGCGTGCAATAATGGCGGCACTGGGTGGTAGCCAAGGTGATGGATCAGGCGGAGGGGTGGCGGCTGAGGAGGATCAGGAGCAGAGAGGGAAGATTGAAGGGAAGACATTGATTAGGGCATGAGGACCTGGGGCTTACGGCCAGCCGACGCATTGAGGGCCTCTGATCAGGATAGTCATCCAGGGAGGTGAGGGGTGGCTTGGCTGGCGGTGGATTGAACAACATTGATGCAACTGAGATCTTAGTGGCATTGGGGCAGTGACATAATGAACGACAGAGTCAAGAATGAGAGGAAAAGAGGAATCAACATATAAGTCTTAGGGTACTGTAGTGATAGCTTTATACTTAGGTTTAATTACTTAATAGAAGTTAATTCTTCAATCAACTTCCACCATAATTGAACATTCTAAACAGACTTCCTTTAAGCCCAATAAATTTATCTCTTTAAACATATCATACGGATATCGTTTAAATTCTAAAAATTTTCTAAAAATTCTCAGAAAATTTTATAAGACTATTTCTCTAATAACACTTATTATTTAATTTACGGTATCTTACACTTTTTAAAAACTTCCCTGAAAATATTTAAAAATATCTTGAAAAATAGTTGAATTTTTTTCGTTAAATAGTTCTTTGAAAAATATTTGAAAATCTTTGACTTACTTGGAAAATTGATTTGTAAACTTTTCAAAAAATACTTGAAAATATACTTTGCAAGTTTTTTCCATTCAAAAACCTTTACAAAAAAAGTTCTTAAAACTTTACTTTGAAAATTTTTACTCTCCCTAAACATAAACTTGAAGAATATTATATTTACTACTTGGTTTCACTTATCCTTTTGGTGTGACTTATTAACATTTTTAATGCATTACTTGTGTCTAATGCATTATATTTTTTTTTATGTATGCCAAAGGAGAGGATAGTGGGTTAGATTAGAAAAATTGACTCACTTTATTCAAATTTAAACTTAATGTTACATTACATAATGCTTATTTGCATTTATTTTTTTTAACTTTAACTTAGGTTGTCATTACATAAAAAAAAGAGGAGATTGTTGGTGTAGATTGTATTAATAATTAGATATTGATGTATGACAAATAAGCTAAAGTTAGATGTGTTGTTTGTTTAACTTTTTACTAAGTGTACAGAACTTGATGGGCTTAAAGGATCAAAACACTAGGTTGAAGTCCAGCTAGGTTGATAGCTGGAATGAAGTCTAAATTGGTTAAGATATGGCAGAAGGAAGTCCAGTTGGGTTGACAAATGGCTGAAGCCCAGATTGGTTGAGATCTGGTAGAAGGAAGTCTAGTTGGATTGACAACTGGCTAAAGTCTAGATTAATTGAGATCTGGCAGGAAGTCTTGGTGGATCAAGGGAACTGACATCAAGGAAGTTTGTGATTGGTAAGTAAGGTAAGCATTGGAGGAGAGTGATCTAGTGAGGATGAGTTCCATTTAGGGACATTTGGTGCAGGTCAAATTTAGGTCTATTTTGGAAATCTAAATTGAGACCGTGACTAGATCCTGGTCTCAGGAAAATAATATCTAATTAATATTGCTACTTTATTATTGTGCTAACTTTGTTTTAGAGGATAAATATATTATGGTTGCCTGAACTAACTCTTTTTTTTTCAGAAAAGACAAAGTTGAAAAGGAGTGGTCTGGGCACCTAGACCAGCTTCGATGAGGCTCGAGAGGTGCTTGGCTAGGCACTGGGGTAGTCCGAGCACCCGAAGTTGCTCCAGGTGCCCTAACCAGCAAAGTTCATCTAGAAGCTAAGTTAGAGTGCAACGATTAGCCAACCCACATTAGCGGTCCAGGCTCCCAGAGGGGTTCCAGGCACCCGGAGGTGGATAAACTTCGAGGATTAAGTTTTGATGAGAGTTCGCCATGTCAGCACAATCTAGGCGCCCAGAAAGGGATCCAAGCACTTGGATGGGACTATAAAAGGAGGCTTCAACTGTGAGATATCGGAAAATTTAAATAAATAGGGTTAATTGAGAAATAGCCTTATAAAATTTTTTCGGAGTTTTTAGAAATTTTTTGGGAATTTTTCGGAGCTCGTACGGAGGGTTTTGAGGGGATCAACCGGCGGATATGGATTAAGCCTGTTTGGGATACCTGTTTAAGTGAGGAAATGTTTATCTATATAAATTTCATTTCTTTTCTTATTCCCAAACACCGATCTACCCTCTCACCCGAACCCTTCTCTTCTCCGACTCCTCTCCCTCTCGTTCCCTCTTGCGGGCGGATCGGTGCCGATTGTCGACATCGCCGGAGGAGCTCGTCGCCAGAGCTTGCCGGAGATCAAACCAGGAGTCCCAGATTTCTTGATCTTTTCTTCCCTGACTCCTCTTTCCCTTGCATTGCCCTCGGTCACCATCAGATGCCAGCAACGAGTGCCACCCGAACGCCTCTACTCTCTGCATGACGATCTCTTTTCTGACGCCGGTGCCACTAGGGGAGCGGATCGTTGGCTGCTGTGCACCTCCTTTCACCGCCGTTCACCAGATTTGGTTGGAGCCGATGCTGTTGGATCGAACGAGATCCACTTGATCGCCGGCGTGAAGGGGGGCAATTAGGGCTTCGAAGGTGAGCGACTAATTCCTTCTTTTCTCTCTCTGGTTGTTGCCGATCTTGGAGGTTAGGGCTTGTTTCTGTTTTGATGCTTGTTGGAATTGTGAACATCTTCCGGTTCTAGACTAGGAGGAAAGCATCGGATCAGTGGACCTCCTCCCTGCTGTTGATTGAGGTCCCAGTTGGAGGTGAGTTCTGGTTAGAATTAGGTATTGCTGGATTAGGGTTCTCCATTTCTTGTTGATCTGTGATCTTTGTTTGATTCCTTCTTGGTCCGGTTGATCCAGTAGGTTATTGTTCTGTGGTGTTCTTGATTCAGTTCACTTGGTCCAGCAATACTCCAACCAGCAGCTCCCCTAGTTCCAGCATATCACCTTGTATTCTAGTGGCTGAATTGAGGTACGTGTAGAGGTAGTTGATACTTGTTGTATTAGGTATGATTTAGTTGTTATGTGTAGAATTATTTAGTTTGAATTAACCTAATGGAATGATTAGAGTTACGACAATTAACCCTAGTCAACCGTTGGATTTCTAATCTAATTGGTGATTAGGGATTAGGTAACTAACCCTAATTGACCGTTAGATTTAATTAGGTAGGTTGTGATCGATGTGATTAGGGTTTTGCCCTAATTTAGTATTAGGGATTTTATTTAGCTATTCATTTGGATTTAGCTAAATAAAATATATATATTGTTTGTTTGTTTGACACAGGATTCTGATTCGAGACAGGCGTCTTGACGTTGGATTTGGCGTAATACTACCTGCTATTTGAGGCGGACACCCTTTGACTTATCTCTTGATATTGTCTTATGATATGTGCAGTTTATATATACTTACTAGTGTTGGTAGTTTGTACTCCCCTGGTTTAGTTTAGTTGATACCTGATATATGCTTCTACTGATAGCTGCTATACCTTAGTGTAGAATGCTTTTCTTTCTAGCTATGCTTATTTGTGTTCATAGAGATAGAACTTTTTATTGTGCTTCTCTCTATACTGGATTAGTAGATTGACATGTTGGATATGTGATGTTGGATTCATGTGGTTTATTATCCTTGTTATATATGCGTTTATCTCTTTGGCACCTACATATATGGAGGAGGATATGTTCAGGTATGATATACTGTAACTGCATGCACTATATCACATGATTGCATGCTAGGCGATTGACGACTCCATTATTGTTGAGCTCGTCAGCCGGCTACATGGATCTGCACACTACGTGACCACTGCATGGGTAGTGGCACATCACGCAGGGTGTATAAGTTGCTCGGTGGTGCTCCGCTGGAGGCTCCACTTATGGGTAGTGTGATAGGCAGCGTGGTAGCACGCCGGGGTCCCTCCCCGTCATCGTGTACCGGAAGATGAGAGCATTGCACTCCCTCACTATGTTTGAGGTAGGAGGATAAGTGTCCTCTGGTGCATCCCGTCCACTCGGTCACACATCAGGGGTAGTGACGGCAGAGTGCACGGTGTCACAACCCTACCCACTCGGTCTCACCATTGTGTGTAAGATGGATGACTAACGTCAGGGGTGACCATGTCATATTGCATCATGTGCACAGATTGTATTTATTGTGATTGTTGCATATTGGATGATGGACTTGGGTGACTGCATATGATTGACATGCATACAGGATACATGCTTATTTGCTCTGACTATCTTTATCTGTGTATGTCCACAGTCAGTTGCTCAAGCCTCGTAGGTGAGTACAGTTTATTTCAGTATTGCATTTCTTACTATTCTTGTAGTAGACTGTATTACATGCATGTTGTTGATTACTGCAGTTTATTCAGTTATGCATACCTGTTATACTGTTAGGAGACTGTACTCTAGGTTGTACTATTAGGATACTGTACCGTAGGATTGTTACTGGTAGTTATATGTTGTTGTATATATCTATTGAATTACCTGCTGAGTTCTATGGACTCACACTGTTATATTACTATTTTTCAGGTTGAGGCCATCGGGAGATTCTAGTTGCTAGCCCCCTTATCGCGAGGATTTTTAGTTGTCAATTTCTGTTTTCACCTCTATGTATATACCAGTGATGTGGGTTTTGTATTGTGGACTTTATGTCGAACCTTTGGGTTTGTTCCTTTTGTTTTTCGCTGCGGATATTTTCATTACTTCATGGATTTCCTTTCTTCGTTGTAGTGGAGTAGGCTTACATATATCTGCGATGATTTATATATCGTCTTTTCTTTTAGTAAATTTTGTTGACAGCCAGAGGCTGTATATTAAACTGTATGGATTGTTATATAAAATGCATGGATTGTTATATAAACTGCGTGGATTGTTTATAGTGTTTGTATTGTATTATCCGGTCGTGTGGGCCGTTGGATTGATATATGTATTCTGATATTCATATTGTCACCCGTACAGGGGAGATGCTGTCGAAATTTCTTATGGCAGGGACTACCTGGGGCGTGACAATACCTTTTCATTGTAACGATTCGACCCCTCGGCCCCTTGGGCGGCCACAATGGCGACCCATTAGGCGGCCCTTGGCGGTCCCTTGGGCGGCCACAATGGTGGCCCAACTGGCGATGCCTTATGTCGTCGACCGACGACCCTCGGGCATGTGTCGTTACTCACAAGGTCTTCCCACCCCTGGCTAGTGGATTTTTGCCTTCCCCAGGATTCGAATATAGACCTCCAGGATAAGTAATAGAGTTTATGAATCTTGGTAGCCAAGTGAGATTCTTGGCAGGTTTATGAATCCTATTACATTTGGATTAAAATCTCGATGATCATGTTGGCAGGTTGAGATTGGTCCATTTATATGGACAATCATCTCTATTTGTTAAGTATAAATAAAGGTAAAACTGTTACCTATGAGATAATTTATGTAGTTGTGAAAAGAGACATATTCATAAGTTAAGGTCTACTTGATAATTGTATCAAGATGAGATCATTTTTGTAATGATCAAAGTAAATGAACCCACCATTTACTGAATCTGCTTAAGGTCGGATTGAAATTCATATGTTGAATTCAGGATTAGACAATAGTGAATAATCGAAAAGGAGCGATAGAGGGGGGTGAATATCGCTCATTTAATACTTTTTCTTTTCTCATAAAAGCAAATCAAAATAAGCAGCGGAAAATAGAATAGCAAAAGAAAGACTAGTGGCTCGGGTGGTTACTTGGTTCGGAGCCTATGTTGACTCCTACTCTAAGACCCACAATCCTTGATCATATCGTTGGGTAATTCACTATAACTCTTCTTTCTTAAACTTTCAGAAAGAAGTAATTTATATAAATTGTTAAAGCAATTTATGTGACCCTAGGTTTTGATGTTTGGGAAAATGTTTAAGTTAGGTTTATTATTGTATTTGATATGCATTGTGAGTGTACAGGATACAGGTACAACAAGGAGAATCCAAGTGTGATCTTGGCAAAGGAGGAAAGTCCAAGGGTGAGTCTTGGCGATGTAAATCCAAGCATGTAGTCTTGGCAACGTAAGTCCAAGTGTGATTTGACAATGGATGAAGTCCCGGAGGCCTCTTAGCAAAGGAAGACCCAACAACAATTACAAGGCTGATGGAAGCTCTAGAAGATAAGGCATGAAGGATGGGGAGGCATCCGAGGGATGTGAGGCTGATGGAGGAGGTTAGAAGGTTAGGTCTAGGTTGTGCGGGCAAGGACGAGTGCATAAGAGATTGTACTCAGAGTAAAATCTTAGGTTTAAGATTTTACTGTAGCAGTACAGTAGTAATTACTGTAGCAGTTATTGTAGCAATCGACTGGTAGCGAACAGAATACCTCTATTCGCTCAACCTATGTGGATCAGTCGACTGGTGTTTTCATCAGTCGACTGGTATCGGGCTGTTGGCCTGTAACGATCAAATCCCACTTAGGACCAGTCAACTGTGTTTTTACCAGTCGACTGGTGGCGGGAAAATAGCTTGGCGTTTTCCTCTCGAGCTCTAATTAATAGAGCTTAGGGTGCTTGGGCATGGTTGATGAAATTAGTAGTGGTTAACCCCAATTAGAGTCTCCAAGTGCTCAAGTGATCTAGTGTGGTCTTGTGCGAGTTATGATGAGATTTCTCCACCCACAAGGAGCTATACAAGCTAGCTGGATGTTCTCCGTGGAATCATCAATTGATGGATTGGGATCGTCGACCTTATGGACAGCCGTGGTGTAGGAGTAAGTGATCTCTGAACCATGTTACATAAATGTGTTAGAGGTTTGATTGTCTTGGTTATTGCCTCCAAGTTTAACTTTCTATTTGTTAGTGTTTTTTATATATCCGCTGTGCACTAACAAGAGTAGGAAGCGACGATTTGGGTGATAAATTATTCACCCCCCTCTAGCGATGGCAAGGTCCTAATATAAATGATGTATAAGATAGTAACAACCTGCTATCTTATATGAAATTAAGTACAGTGCAAGGTAAATGTAAATATACCAAAAAGAATAGTGATGAAGATCGCCGACACTTGGTCAGAGTAGTAGCTTGCTTGATGATGAGTAGCAGAGCAGTAGGACGAACGGAGACTATGCACAGAGATGAATCAAAAAATCATACCTTGCCTCGGACCTCGAGCCCCCTTTTATAAGCATGGTTCAGTCAATCAAAAAGTTGTTCAGTTGACTGATCCTTTCGATCGACCGATCAACCTATCGATAGACTAAACACACGCCCTTTCTTCTTTGCTGAGATCCGATCTTTACATCATTAAGAGCATTAATAGTTCGGTTGACAGATTACCTTGTTTGGTCAACCGAACAGAGAACTTTCCCTATTCATCGAGATTCTTCATTAAGTCTTCATTAATGCAGTAATCATTCTGTCGACCGATCTCTGTATTCGGTCGACCGATCAGCCTAGCTTCCTTCATTACTTTGGTGCGATCTAATCTCTATCATTCCATCTTTGTTTGGTCAACTGATCTATTGGTTCGATCGACCGATCAGTCACTTTAACTAACTTGCTTTGATCTGATCTCCGATCTAAATAAACCTGGTTCGGTCGACTGATCCACGAGTTCAGTCGACCGATCAGACCGATTCTTGTAAAATAGAGTTAAAGCATATACTCCTATAAAATAGAGTTAAAGCATATACTCCTGCAAAACAAAGTTAGCATAGTGATAATATATAATACATGAGTAGTAATTGATAGTATAACTGTCTTGATCTCAACTTGGAAATATTCTCAGTTTATTCAATTGGATCAGTGACCTAGGGTTTGTTTCTTTCTAGAACACGACCTCACTATCGCTCCTCTCTAGTTGTTTACCTCAACTTACCCGCCAAATATTTGGTTCTCCAGACCTGTCTAGACTTTCTCTGCTCAGTGTCTGATCGCCTAATCCACTAAGACTTTTCCTGCAATACTACATTGGTCAGTAGTAATAATAGTAATACAGAACACTATGGTAAAACTAAACTTAGATTTACCAAGATCTGCTGATCCGGTTGATCGCGCGCGGTCGACCAAAAACCATCCAATCAACCTTGCTTGGAGTTCACTTCTCCAAGACTTCCCGCTACTTAAGGTTACATCCCCCTAGGATTTTCTCCATCTAGCTTCACTCACCATAACCTAGAGTTACCTCCCTCTAGGGTTTTCTCCACCCGGCTTCACTCACCAAGACTCAGCATTGGATCAGTCCACCAAGGATTCAATATCGAGTTCTCTAGATCTATCGAATTCTTCTACCTGGCTTCTATGATCTACTGAGATTTTTCTTGCCTAGCTGCAACTAGGACTTCCTTTGCTTAACCGCAGTTAGGACTAGTCACTCTGTTAACTTCTCACCCTTACCTAGCCATGACTAGGACTTTTCTTGATTAAGCTCCATTAAACATATTTGTCGGACATTAAAACCTTGGAGGTCGATTGTCTCAATAAATAGCTATGTCTAGACAAAATTTGTATGATGTTAAATTTTAAAAAAACATGCACTCTTTTTGGTAAAGATAAAATATCATAGCATGTGATTCATACCACATGTGCTATGACGACAATAAGGGTAGTAGAAGAATGAACCCCTGCTTCTCTACTAGTGAGACCCTTGAGATTATAAGTTAATTTCAATATTATCTTAAGTGACTATTTAGCTGTCTACTTGAAGTTCTAATCAGTGTCTGCTACTTTAGCATATTTTCTATTGGCTAAGGATGATTTGGTATATAGAGCATAACTAGAAAAGCGATTGATTAGAATGAATAGATTCTATCTCAAAAGGAAGATTAAAATAGATTTACATCTTTAACATTTATTCACTAGTCGACCGGTTATATTTTTTATTGAGTACTAAAAATATGATTGTGAATAAATTATATTGGAAATGTGGAACAGACTCTTGACATAAAGTAATTATGAGGGATTGGAGATATTTATATTGATGTAAATAATTAATCTGGAGCAAAGACAAGGTTTAATGTCTCAGATTCCTTCAACAGAGTAGCTAAGTGTAACAACTTTCTTAGCAATAATTGCTCAATGTGCTTATTATCGCATAAACTATTTTCCCTGAAGTATGAAATAAATGTTCTTTCATAGTCTTTGTGAAAAGATAACCTTTATAGATTACCTTAGATGAGTGGGAGATGTTGGACGTGTGCATTGACTGCACACGTTAATGGAAGAATGGGTATTAATTGATTGCCCATTCCTTTTCCTTTTCCATCCATTATGTGCAATTAGAGCTTATATTATGGAGGAAGGTGAAAATCTTGGAAGGTGAAAAGTGTTGGAATGAAAAGCGCTAGAGGGGGTGGGGTGGGGTGAATAGCGCTCGTGACTTTCACTTTTCGTTTTAAAAATCTTAGAATAAATGCAGCGGAAATCAAAACACAGAGACATAAGCAAACACAGGGATTTACTTGGTTCAGAGCCTATGGTGACTCCTACTCTAAGGCCCACGCTCGTTGAGCGTTTACTTTGGGCAATAACTATAAGCTCGTAAATATTACAAGAGATTATTACAATAAAACTGTATTGAAAAACTATACTGACAACAAGAAATTGAAACTTCACAGCTTCGGGTCATCAGGGTCTTGTTATAGCTCAGCAGGATTGCTTGGAATGCATTGTTTCAAGATGCTGGTCGAGATTGGCTGATATAGGCCGTTAGGGCGCCTCCATCACCGGCGGATTCGCAGGGCGGATAAGCTCCGCTTCGCCCACTGCTTATCCTCTTAAGGGTGCCTCCGATGCCCTTGAGGGTGCCTCCAAGTCCGTCCGAGGTGCCTCAACACTCCAGGAGGGTGCCTTCAACTCGACTTTCTGCGCAACTTCTGCCAAAGCATCCGAGGTGCCTCCAAGCTCCATGGAGGCGCCTCGGACACTGTTCATCCGGGGTTTGAGTTTTTTTTACGTTCTACAAGATATGTTAGTTCACAAAACAACAACATATCTTGCAAAACATACTATAAATATGATAACAGAAATATTTGACAGTCTCCAGACTGTCCGGTTCTGACTTTAGATTTCTGACCGGAAATCCTAGGTCGAATCAACGCCTACTGTTCCCTCAGTGGGGAACACGTCCTCACCTACTCCACTCAGAAGAGTATACCTGTTGCCAGTTCGATCCTCCAAATTGACTGGGCTTTTGCTTAGCGTCCGCGTCTTTAGGTCTTTCCGCAGGACGTCCGCTCCACGACCCGCCCAGACTTTTCACCTGATCCGTGACACCGGGATTTTCACCTAGAGTTTCTGACTTTAGAACTTTTGCCCGAAGACCTCGATCCACCAAGGGTTTCCGCCTAGGGTTACCCCCCTAGGACCTAGGGTTACCACCCCTAGGATTTTCTGCCTACCTAACCGCAGCTAGGACTTTTGCTAAGATACCTTAGGATTTTTCTTGCAAACCCATTCAAACACATTATATCACAAATAACCTTAACTTTGAATCTTTTGCCATTATCAAAACTCAGGTTCAATCGTCAGATGCTTCCCGCACCAACAATCTCCCTCTTTTTGATTATGGCAACAAAAATTTAAAGTTAAATAAAAAGACATAAAGAATAAGGAATAATGCTATAAAGAATTTAAGAACAGCGCAAGCATAACTGAATTTAAATAACAGCGCAAGCATAAATAAATTTAAGTGAGAAGCTCCCCTTAATAAAAGCTCCCCTTTTTAGATTTTTTTTTATACTTGATTTTTAGATTTGAATTTTCTTATACTCTCCCCCTCTACCATATATCAAAAAACTTTGTGAGGGAAGGAGTAAAAAAATGCTATTTGACAACACATTGCAAAAATTTTGATTTGTCAACAAATTGATAAAGATTAAGTTTTCGAAAAGTTTAGCTTATAAGAACTTAGCTTTTAAAAATATGAGAAAAGAAACTTTAGTTAAAACTAACTAATTTAGTTTAATAGGAGGTTGAATAAAATATTTTGATAAATACTTAGCTTTTAGAACAAATTTTCTTGTAAGACTTTTTAGCTAAGTAAATGAATAGATTAAAAAACATCAGTACTTAGCTTTAAAAAATCTTTTCCTTAAAGAAAATGTTTTGCTCAACAACTAAGTTTGGAAAGTAGTTTAGCTAAGAGAAAGTTTATTGACTTTGAAAAGTAACTTAGCTAAATTCGGAAAAAAAATTTGATAAAACTTTTAAGAATATTTTTAAGAAGGAATTTTCAAAAAGAAACACTTTAGGGTTTCAAAAAGCAATTTTACTTAGTTAAAATTTGAAAAGTACTTAGCTTAAATAGTATCAATTTGTATAACTTTAGCTAAGTCCACTCTCACTTAGAATAAAAAAGAGTAAGATAATTTTGTTAAAGAAAAACTTAGTTTTCTACTCCAAAGTCCTAAAGTCCAAGTATGAGTAATTTAAAAATTCAAACTAAATACTTAGTTTCCTTAGCCAAATGTCTAACCATTAGCTACTAGTTGCTTACCTAAAAGGTAATAGCTTTCACTTGGTTAGTTAACTCAGTAATCCAGTTAGATTTGACTAAGGCAGGATAAATTAACTTGATTAATGTAAATATGGTATTTATTGCCCAGACTTATTGTGATGCACAGATATAAACATTCTGAAGTCTAGGCAGTACCTTATGCATCTCACACCATTCTAAGAGTGCGTTTGGTTGGGGGTTATTCTTGATAACCTTGGTTATCCATCCAAGGTTATCGACAAAAATCCTGTTTGGTTTAGGTAATCGATGATTCCCGAGTAATGTTCCATTTCCAACACGTCAGCAAAAGGAACATGCAACCAGGAATCGGAAAACCTTGGAAAACTGAGATTTCTTGATTCCGGGGTTAACAATTTTTTTTTACCCAAAATACACTCGGATAAGAGAAAAATGTGACAAAAACAGAAAACATAAAGAAAAAAATGGAAAATATAAAAAATAAAAAAAAACATAAAAAATAAAAAAAACGTAAATTTTTTTTAAAATAATAAAAAATTGTAAAAAACTTTAAAAAATAAAAAACATTAAAAATAGAACAAACATAAAAAAATTTAAAAAAATAAGAAAAAAATAAAAAAACATAAATTTTTTAAAAATAATAAAAACATTTAAAAAACATAAAAAATAGAAAAAAAACATAAAAATTTTAAAAATACAAATAAAAATAAAAAAATAAAAAAGTAAAAAAAAAATTAAAAAATAAAAAAATTAAATTTTTTTTTAAAAAAACATAAAAAAACAAACAAAATAAAAAAAATTATAAAAATAAAGAAAAACGTAAAAAAAAAGGAAAAGTAAAAAAAACTTAGAGTTTAAATAATAATAATAATAATAATAATAATAATAATAATAATAATAATAATAATAATAATAATATTATTATTATTATTATTATTATTATTATGTATAGTTGGTTTTATAACTAAGGGTAATACAGTAAAATATTAAAGTAGGTTATTCGTTAAACTTTCAAACAAACAAATTTTTCTTGCATTACCTAGATTGAACCAAACAACATTTGGTTATGTTTTATTCCCCATAACTTTGGTTATGTGATTACCTGGTAATTACATAACCAAGGTTATACAAGATAACTTGAACCAAACGCACCCTAAGTGTTTTCATACATAAGCAAGGTAATCCTAGTGTGCTTATGAGATGCTCTAGCTGAAAACTAGGGGTACATGCTTTCTAGGGGGTAAATTCCTAAGTTAAATCTAAATTTTTGAAAAACTAATAAACTTGGGATTTTTAAAAATTATTTTTCCTAAGATTTTAAATTCAAAGTATTTTAAAATTTCAAATGAAGAATTAAAAAAAAAACAACCCATATTCTATTAAGCACATCCCTATTTTCCTTTTAAGTGCACTGAACTCGAGTTCAGGTAAGAGTTTTGTGAAAATGTCAGCCAGGTTTGACTTGGACTCAACGTAGTTAAGCACAATGTCACCCTTAGCTACATGATCCCTTACAAAGTGGTGTTTAACTTCTATGTGCTTAGTCCTTGAGTGGTGAATTTGATTCTTGGTTAAGTTAATTCAACTTATATTATCAATGGAAATCTTTGTGTTTTTATATTCTAGTTGATAGTCCTTTAAGGTATGCATCATCCATAATAGTTGAGATACACATTCCCCTAAGGCTATGTACTCATTTTCAGTAGTAGATAAAAGTAACATAGTATTGCTTTCTACTTGACTAACTTACTAGGCACTAACCTAGGAATTGCCAGCTACTACTTGTGCTTTTCTATCTAAATTACACCTGGCATAGTCTGAGTCAGAGTAGCCGATTAGGTCAAAGTTGCAAGTTCTAGGATACTAAAGTCCTACATTTAGGGTTCCCTTAATATACCTAAGTATTCTTTTAACATTTGTTAGATGTGACTCTTTTGCACAAGATTGGTATCTTGCACACATACCTACTGCAAATAGGATGCCCGGTCAACTTGTAGTTAGGTAGAGTAGACTTCCTATCGCACTTCGATAGTATTTTAAGTTTACTGATTTTCCTTCTAAGTCAAAGTCAATTTTAACATTTGTAGCCATTAGAGTACTTATAATTTTTAAAATTTTCATTCCAAATTTTCTAATTAATTCCTTGGCATATTTTGTTTGAAAGATGTAAATTTCATCTTTGGTTTGTTTAATTTGTAAGCCTAAGAAAAAGTTGAGTTCTCCTACTAGGCTCATTTCAAATTCACTCTCCATGCTCACTTCTAATTCTTTTAATTTTAGTATCTTTTTCATTTTCTACTAAGTTACAAAAAGTTTTAAAGATTTCATAGGTTTCATCTTTAGATTTTAGAAATTTTACCTAAATAAACCTTGAGTAATCTTCAATTATTACTAAGCAATATTGGTTTTTACTTAGTGACTTAGCCCCATATGAATTAAATAGGTCTAAGTGTAGAAGTTCAAGTATTTAGTTAGTTCTACTTAAATTGGTTAATTTATGGGTTGACTTGGTTTGTTTACCTTGTTGACATGCATTACAAATTGGATTTTCGATAAATTTTAATTTGGGCAAGCCTTTGACTAAGCCATTTTGACTCATTTTTGAAATGAGTCTGGTGTGAGTGTGGCCCAGTCTTTTGTGTCACAGCTTAGTTTCGTCTTGTTGTGTCAGTAGACACTTAAGTGAGGAGGTTGGTAGATCAATTGAATAGATATTCTTTTTCTTAATACCTTTAAGTGTGATGTTAGGATTTTTAACATTTTTAATTAAGCATTTAGATTTTGAGAATGTGACTAAGTATCCTGAGTCACATAATTAGCTAATACTTAGTAAATTAAAATTCAATCGATCAACCAATAAAACTTTTCGAATATAGAAATCGGAACTTAGTCGGATATTACCTGTTCCGATTACCCTGAGTGTTCTGTCGTTGCCAAATGCGACAGATCCTAGATTCTTGAATTTCAACTTAGTGAATTTCAATCTATTTCCAGTCATGTACCAGGAGCATCCACTATCTAACATCCATTGATCCAAATCTTTATGTTTCTACACATAATGTAGCGGCCACCCTCCTTACTACTACTCTGAGTGCGACATCTACTTAACTACTAACTCTACTTAACTGATATTACTTACTCTAATATCAGTAATATTTAAAATCTGCGGAAAAGAAATCTGAGCATAAAACCCCATCACTGATTTTAGTTCTTACTCCACTTCATATCAAGCATACATGGCAATTGTTATCAAGAAGAATTATAGAAAACTAATACCTCTACTTGTCAACAGCTAGCATACATGCAAGAAAGTGGTAACTATCATACTTACGATTGAAACATTCTCACTGCAATTTCTTAGCAACTAAATAATTTCGGCTACAAACAGCATGTAATTTACAACAACTACAACATGTTAGAATTGGAGCTAAAATGAGCATGCAATTTATCACTAAACCGGCAACATAAAAATATCTGCACTTGCATGCTTATAAACTCCACTACAACAATCAAAATCCCCTATTTCAGCAGCCCAGAAAATCAATTCCAGCCGAACTTCAAGATTTCCAGCAAAACTAGAAATCACAGATTCCAGCCGAATACAAGATGCTTATCTCTCCAAGGAATGCTAATGTACGTTTCCAGCATTTCAATTCTAGCAAGATAAAAACTTTCCAGCAGTAAAGCGAAATTTCAGCAAGAATTCCAGCAAGCAATATAAATAGCAAAGGCAGGTAAACAATTCAGCAGTACTAAGAGGCATTTTCAGGTTCAAGCAATGCAATTAAGCTAATAATAGATCTCTAATTTCTCTAACAATTTGAAATAGAGAATCTAATTAAACTCTTAGTTAGGTCCCAAGCTTCCATGGTTCAACATCACACACCCATCAAGCATTCTCCTTGTCGCCTTCCTTTATATCACTTTCCCTTTTCCTTTATCTGCAGTAGGAGGAAATGGAAACTATAAGCAAAAAGCTTAGTAAGTACTAATCTATCTCACAAAACTCGGAAATGCATAAGTACAAAAATTTCAAACAAAACTGCAAACTCAGCAGTAACAGAAATCCAACTGCATGCTTAAAATAAAGCTATTCATGCTTGTGCAATTAGCAAGGTAAATCAGAAATCGAAGTGCTAAGATATACAACTACTCATGTTAGTTGAATTGCAAGAAAACTACACTGCATGCTTTAAACAAAGGGTTGTTCTTGCCCATCAAATAGCAATAAAAGGGTCTCAACTTGTTAGAAGTTAACCCTCTATTAAACTTATACTTCTTATACTTTAGAATATTAATCTCTTAGGCCCAGGCTTAGTACCAATGCGCGCTCCCTAATAGCGACTGAGGTAGCGAGTCATCAGTCCTATGAGGGTAAAGACCTTGGTCTTACCAGGGCCAAGACCTTGAAATTGGTCACCTGGATTTGTTTAACGACAACCTTGGAAGTCGGGTACTAACCTCTTACTTTAAATTACTTGTTATCTTTTCCTATCAAGACTTTGGTCTTCCTTTACTTCTAATCTCTCATAACCTTGAATAAATGCTAAAGGTGAAGCCGTAAAGTTAGAATTAATGCTAATCATGCTCAACAAGTAACAGGAGTCTAAAACAGAATTTGCTTTCACATGATGCATGTACTGAAACTCCGAAAGAACAACATAAGCTAAAAAAAAACTAAAGATAAACATGCTAATTAAAAACACAACATATTATAACTTTACTAACAGATCTAGATCTATTAACAATACTAACATGCTAATTAAAAATAATAACAACAGCATATTATAGCTTCAATCAATAAGCTTCTGATACTACATAGATGGCTGTTCGTAATCAGTGGGGAACAAGGAAACCAAATTGTAATTGCTAAAGGAACATCTAAAGCTGCAAGTTCAAAGCTAAAATGCTTAATGTAAGGTTGTCCTTGTCCGAAATGCTAAAATGACAACAAAAGGATTCACAATTGCGATGCTTAAAACTAGGTATGTTCTGGCTTCATAACCTAACCAGGAAATCCAGTTGTAATGCTCTAAACAACTAAATCTTGCTTTGAAAGTAAAGGAAGAAAACAAAACTTCTAAAGCATGATAAGTCTAACAGTACGCCCCCAGTAAGGCTATTCGTGCTCGGAATTAACAAGGCAAAATCGAATGGCATGCTAAACATATAGCTAAAGCAATCTAATCGGAAAGCTCAAAAGGGGTGACTATTCATGCTCGGCGAGGAAGCCAAGAAGAAAGCAAAGTCGCGAAACTACTCCTACTGCAGGTGAGTAGCACTTACCTTAGGTTTTCTTGGACTTACAGCCAACGGAAAACTTCTAGGGTTTGCGGAGAAGTTGTTTCCTCAGCGATCTCTTTGTATCTACTTGTTCTTCTCGACGAGGGGATCACGAAGGTGTGAAGATCTCGCCGGAAAAGGTGCTCACCGGCTGTCAGAGACAAAGCCCTAGGCTTGTCGTCTTCGTTTTTGCTCGAACAGCGAAATCGCTGCGCGTGAGGAGGAAAGGAGAAACGGAATTAGGGGTTCGGGAAAAATAAATCCCGAAACTCTTTAACTTATCCTTTATACCCTTGCTTATTACCGGCTCCTATAACTACTTAATACTAATTCGGTTCCTATTTATTTACGAAATACTTGCTTGATCACTTGGTCATCACGTTCCGCTTACGACTTACAACTTGTCCGAGGTTTACGGGTTGAACCTCGGCTTGGACATTTTTTTTTGTCAAAATTTGTTTCGTTCAGAAACAATACTAAACGACCTCAGAAAATTCCATAAAAATACTCTAAAAATTCCTAAAAATCTCTAGAATATTTTAAAAGCATTTCCAAATATTTTTTTTAAGGACATTTAGAACTCGAAATAGGGAAAGTTGGGTCGTTACACATAAAGTATTTGATTTGGTTCAATTTGCCGGATAGAAAGATAGTTTGATTGAAATTAACTCTTAATGTTCCATCTCACCCATGCTAGGTTATCAAACATGGTATTCCTATGGATGATTGTGAGATGGTTTTATTGAGTTAAACAATTTTTAGGTTAGATTTAAGTATAATATTTTTTTTTAATTTTGTTTTTGTTAAGTTTTAGATTAGATTTATTTAATTAAAAATTAAGTTAAAATTATTTAATTAAAAATTAAGTCAGAGTTATTTAAAAAATTAAGTTAAAATTATTAAGTTAAAATTAATTGAGTGAAAATTATTAAGTTAAAATTAATTGAGTGAAAATTAAGCTAAAATTAATTAAGTGTTTATTTAAAATAAAATTGATTAGGTTACAATTGATTTGCTTGTTTAAAATTAATTTGTTAATTTAAAATTATTTTAATTCACTTCTAAATTTTACCTAGGTCCATCTCACTCATTTCTAAATTATCAATCAGGGGTCCTTATGGATTTTGTGAGATAGTTTAATTCTATCTTTGATTTATGTTATGTCTAAGGATTAATTTACATTTGAGTTAGACTCACGTTTTTTAATTGGTCAATTAAATACACATTTCAAAGATTAGCTTCCAGGCTGTGGCGAGACACTAGGCCTTCTTGGGTATGGGATCATCCACCACTTCCAGACAAAGCCTCTCAAAGAAATTGGGTATTTAATTTTCCTTTTGAAATCCCTAGGTTTAACTAGTCAAGTGTAAATTACGCCTAAGTCCTTATCTAGCCTAATCTAAGCATGTGTAGTAAAAGCAGTAAGCAACAATCATCAAACAATTCTAGAAATGCTCTTTCTATTGGTTCCCCTTGGATCATATCCATGATATGGTCTATCAAGATAATGAATTTGATCCTTGGGGATCCAATATTAACCAAGTCCAACTTGATTAACCAAGTTTGACTTGAGGACCCATGCTTGGACTAGTTTCTTGTTTGTTCTATTAACAAGAGATAGATACGAACGGTATTTTCTTTTTGCCCTAAATCCTAGTCTGGATCGATTATATACGACCTTTTATTTTTCAAGAATTAAATCAAGATTCTTGGAACCCAATGTAAACCTGTCCAACATGATCTTCAAATCCTTTACTTGAGTTTTCAGACTGGAATTCTCCTCCTAAAGCTTTTGGACTTGAGTTGAGGCTTTAGTCTGAATAGGGTCAGTCAAGGATTCAGAGTTAATCACTTCTTTAAGAGATGTTACCTCCTTTAGAAATGATTTGATCTGAATGTTAGATCTAGCTAATTTACACATAAGATAAATGACTAGGTTTTGCAACTGAGAAATACTTACATCGGGGTTAGGCCCTTCGGAAACGAAAATGGATCTGTGGTTTCTCTCTGATTCTGCTTCTGATTCGTTTTCGCTTTTGGATTTATTGATTTGGTCCTGGGCCGTCAGTGCAAGGAAGCTCGTCTGTTCGAGCTCTTCATCGGACTCTTCTGATGAGGACTCGCCCCAGGTTGCCTTCAAAGCTTTCTTCTTTCTTTACTTCTTCGCATCCTTTTGATTGGGACAGTTGGCTTTGATGTGTCCCTTTTGGTTGCAACTGTAGCAGGTTACTTCTAACTCCACCTTTGAACTTGGTAGAACCTCCTTTGTAATATACTAAAAATGTAAATAAGGATGCAAGTACTTGGAATTTGACAATATTGAATTATTATAAGGAAAATAAATATATTGGTAAGATAATTTATCTAGAAATAAGTTTGTGTGAATTTTAAAAAATTTATTGGAATTTGTATGGATTTTAAAGGAGTCATTTTAGATTTTATGAGATAAATAGGTAAGATAGAAAGCCTGTTTAGAAATACCTAATTAAAATGGGAGTTGATTTACTTATAAACCTAAGTTACGATTAAATCAAAACCTAAGTTCGTAATGTAAGCTTGCATTTTCTTCCTCGTGATCGTGAGGCGGCGCCGCTGTGCTCCCAATCGGCGACGCCACTGCTCGCGGACGGCCGATGCCACCCCTCCTTCTCCTCCTCCACTTTCGGTGACCTTGAGCACAACGACAAAATCTTGTCTTAGGAGCTTGCCGCGGTACTCGCGAGCTTCTGCCACCCACCTCCGATGAGGAGCTTCGCTGGATGATGGTCGAGGCTGACTATGACGGGGGACAGTTTCATCCTGGAGGAGTTCAACCGACGAGAACCTTCGAGTCTCTCCTTCACCAGGCGCACGATGGTGCTATTTCGCCGTGGGGATGATCGACTCCACCGCTGGCGATGCACTGCAGCCATCACGCGCAGGCTAGCCGAAACCTCATCTTCAGTGCCTTGTGGCCGACTAACTCTCTCCTTCCTTCTTCGATGGGATATTTCACTGTGCGATTTGAGCCGATGCCGCACCTCTTCCTTGTGTGGCAGTGCTGGGCACCAAATGTAGCCAATCCAAGGCCACCGCCGCAGAACGGTACCTCCACCTCATTCCATTACCCACAAGCTCGTGGCAGTGTTCTGCCACACGGATGATCGACGTTGCCCATGCGCATGCTTCGCCCCCTTCGGCTGCAAGCAACCAATATTCATACCTTCTCGTTGCGATAGCATGCTGCCTTTGCGAAACCAACGCCACCATTCCTGAGGGATCTTTGGTACCCTACCACTGATGCTGTTGGCGTCGTGCACGCCGTTGTAGCAGGCCATTGCCGCCATCGATGTCGTTGTCGCCACTGCCGAAGAAAAAGAGGAAGCAGTTGAGGTGACTTTAGGGTAATGAATTAATTACTTAAGTTTTATTTGATTGATTAAATCCTATTAGTTGTGTTTAACAAGGTAAATCAAACTATTAATGATAGTGTTAAATAGATTATGCAAGTTGTTAACTAGAGGTTATTAGTTGTTGTTTAATGGTGATTAAGTTCCAGTAGTACTCCTTTTCGGTAGCAACTCCCTAACTGTGTAGTGGCTATGAGTTTGAGGACTCTAATTCGAGATGAGCGTCTCGACATAGGATTTTTGATTCGATCTTCTATTAAAGGCGGGTATTTCTTGCTTTGTTTCTTTTAGTACTTTGACTTTGGTGCATGAGCTATTATTTTTGGATAAGGACTGCTTTACCTTGACTCCTCTCGTATTTTTCTTGTGCTTGATACTTCCACTCAAACCTTTGAGTTATTTGTTTCTATATCTGTACAACCTCTTATTGTCATCTATGATATTTAGCAGATATTAGATACCAACCTTGTATGCTTTGATTGTTGCTTATTTATGTATCATATTGAGCATGCTGGCTTCATGTAGCATACCTGATTCCTATATATATATATGATGACCGTTGTATTGTGCACATCATATCATTGCATACATGTTAACGACAAATTCTCCCTCGCGGTCGAGAGAGTCGTTAACTATGGTTGCACGCTCGGCCACTCGAGAGAGTGGTAGCTAGAACAAATGCCGCTTGTCTTGTCGTGCCGCACTCGGCCACTCGTGGGTAGTGGTAGCTGGAGTTGCGAGCAGCAAGGACCCCCTTCGCTGTGTAGTTAGTTAGCTACTTAACACCTGTCCACTCGGTCACTCGAGAGTAGTGTTGGCCTTTGAGTGGTACAGTTATCATTGATTCAACCTCTTGACCATATAGGAGTCGTGGTGCAGAGAGGTGGGTGGGGTGACTATCCGTGCATACGCTGTTGGTATTATACTTGCTTTGGCTGCTGCTGTTTACATATGCTGTTATTACTTACTTGTGCTGCTGTTGTATACTTATGTTGCATCACTTACTACTATGGTTCACTTATGTTATTATACTTACTTATGTTGAGATATACACTCACTGTAGGGGTTTAGACTTTGGTTTATTTATTGGTAAAATGGATACATCTCACTTATTACCTCTGTAGTTATAAGCAGTACTGTAGCAGGTTTGTGCCACCCTGACCTTCTATTACCTAGCATAAGATATGAGTTTAGGTATGTGCATATATTACGGTTTTATTTTAGCATCTGCTATTTCCTTTGTATACTGTTCGCTCACTTTGTATTTGTATATTATGTTCATGCACTATCTTTCTTTTACCCGCTGAGTTCCAATACTCACTACCCCTATAAATTAGTTTTTCTTTCGCCAGGTAGCAGATAGATGAATCAAGGATGCTTGTAGAGTTCTAGCTGTCAACCCCACTACACTCTCAAGGACGGATTTCTTTTCAGTCTTGTTTCTATTTGGTGGTATATTGATTTTGCGTTTTTGTTTGTTTTATAAGTTGATGTGGGTTTGGAGTCTAGTCCGGTTGTTACAGGTTTTGTGGTTAATGACTTTGTTAGTCGTACATTCGTATTTCTTTGTGATTTCCGTTGTGTTTATTTCCAGCCGTGTGGGCTGTTATTAACTGCGTTGTTGTTTTCATTTTGTCCAGTCGGGTAGGCTGTGTAACGACCCGCCTTCTACTGACTAGGCTGTGAGGCCGATCGCTACATTATGCTATGCTAAATTACTATTGCGAAAATCTGGATTGATTAAAATTTTACTAAACTGATTACTGTAAAATCTGAACTTAATATTCTAGGTGTACCTAGGAGTTGTACACATGCTAGGGAAGATAATCTATGCCTCTCGGATGTCCTGCTAGCTGTAATCAGGCATTTCAATCGATCCATGAATCGATTGGGCTGTCGGATCGATCCAGTGATCGATCCAGCTTGATACCGGCACGGAGAGAAACTCTGGATCGGTCGGCTGACCGATCCACAAGCCATCTCGCTTTTGTATGCGGCTGGATCGGTCTACCGACCGATCCGAGTCTGATCGGTCGGTGGGCCGATCCGATTGGCTCACCGATCGGTGGACCGATCGGTGAGTTCTCCTCGTTCATCGGATCGGTCGGTGGACCGATCCATATGACGCTAACTCTGCTGTTGGATCGGTCGGTGACCGATCGATTGCTAACAACTCGATCGATCGTAGATCGATCGGGTTCGATTCGAACGAACCCCGATTTCACTATTTCGTGCCTCAATCACATCACATGTTCTAAGATGGCTAGGAAACACTCTAACAACCACAACTAACATTCTAACATCATAAAGAACAATGTTCTAAGAATAATAGAGTGCATGGTTAACTAATTCATAACGATCAACATACTAAAGTGCAAATTGCTAAAACACTAAAAAGTACTAATGTTTAAACAAAGCTTGCTAGAGTTCCCTAAGATCTTCTTTCCAAGTTCCTGCCCACACACATCTTCGTAGCATTGTCCTCCAGCCTCCGCTAGTCCATCTTTCCTTTACCTTTATCTGCATTATAAGGAAAAGAAAGTATCTATAAGCTTTCGCTTAGTAAGAAACCATCTACCTCACTAAAACGTGCATTCGATGCAATATGCTTTTAAAACATGCTATTTGAAAGTGCACTGATTAGACTGAAACATGGCATGTTATCATACATAGAAATCAAAGCTAGTCATGGCATACTACCATCTAAACATGTGCAATAAAAGCTGAACATGAACACCAAAGCATAGCATACAAAGCTAACCATAACTATCATGTGTAACAACAAGGAAAACTGAGCTGAACATGAATTAAACTAGTCTAGAACTGAATTCAAACTCAACTAACATAACTGATCTTTGTGAGTTTTGAAAAACTATAATATAATAGATTAAAATACATAATCATACTGCTAATGGGCCCGACAACTGTACATGCTATGCACGCATCCTCAACTAAACCCGGGGTTACAAATCCTGAATTTAGCAAGGTTTACTAGGTTATCTAAACCTAGGGACCGACTATGGGAGCCCAGCCCAATGGATATCTAATCCTGTACAGTGCCACTACTGAAAATAAAATACTGAATCATAGCTAATTAATTTACCTTGCTTCTACTAGGTTATCTGAACCTAGAGGCGACTGTGGGTGCCCACCCATTGGACCGTAGTCCCATATATGCTGTGGCAAGGCTAACTAAACTATTTAAATGCTTCTATTGCATTTACTGAGCTATTAAAATGCCTAAGTTGTATTTTTCTGTGCTAAATAATTTAATCGAACACTTAGTATGCACTAATTCGCATCCTTGTGCAGAAAGTCTACATATTACTAAACTAAAACATGGAATTCACACGGAAGCTACTTATACTGTAGGTGAGGGGTTTCTTACCTCGTACGCTAATTTTCTTACAACTCTATTCGCTAGAATTCCGGTGGAGACGATCCTTTCGACAATCTCCTCGCTCCAACGTGTTCTTCTCGCGGAGGGGAACGTTCTTGTGCTGGAATCACTGCCGGAAGGTGCTCTTAGGGCCCTAGGGAGAGAACCCTAGGGTTGGCGCCGAGAGGAAGAAGGAGAAGGAGAGGGGGCGGCGTGTAAGGTGAGGTCTCGGTGGAGAATTCCCGAACCAAAGAAATAAACCAAACCCACTCAAGTTTTCTATTTATTTTAAGTGGGTATTTCGGCCAATCTTAAACTTAAATATAAATGTTTCCCTTTCCTTTCAGCACGGCCCTACTGGGTTCAACTGGTTACTAGAATTATCCGTAAACCATAGGTCTCGGGTTCAATTCCCGCTTAGGCCGTTTTCGGTTTCTATTTGTTTTTGCTACTTCCGCTACTCCTAAAAATTCTGTAAAAATATCCTAATATTTCAGAAAAAATCATAGAATATTTCTAAAATAGTTTTGAGAATTTTCGGGCGTTACAATCCCCCATACCTTATAAAAAGTTCGTCCTCGAACTTAGAATAACTCTGGGTACTTCTGTCTCATGCTGGCCTCTGTCTCCCATGTTGCCTCTTCTGCTGTGTGACTGTGCCAAATGACTTTGACTAATGGTACTTCCTTGTTCCTCAATTTCTTAACTGCTCGGTCTATTATCTGAATAGGCCGACTGTCATAGCTGAGGTTTTCGCGGATCTGTGCCGACTGGGGCTCAATCACCTGGGTGGCATCTGGGATATGCTTCTTCAGCATAGAGACATGAAATACATTGTGGACAGCTGCCATTTCCTGGGGTAGCTCTAGCTCATATGCTACCTTGCCCACTCTTCTGCTGATAAGGTATGGTCCCACATATCGGGGACTTAGCTTGCCCTTCTTCCCAAAATGCATTACTCCCTTCATGGGAGCTACTCTAAGGAACACTGAATCCCCAACTGAAAACTCTAAAGGTCTGCGCCGTGTATCAGCATAGCTTTTCTAGCGGCTCTGAGCTGTCTTTATCCTCTGGCGGATCTGTTGTATAGCTGCTGTGGTATCTGCCACTAGATCTGTCTGAAGTTCTAGTTCTTTCTGTTCACCACTCTCATACCAGTAGATTGGAGATCTACACCTCTGCCCATAGAGAGCCTCATAAGGTGCCATACCGATAGTGGCCTGATAGCTGTTGTTGTATGCAAATTCTGCTAGACTCATATATTTGCACCAACTTCCTTTGAAATCTAGGGCACATGCTCGGAGCATATCTTCGAGTACCTGATTTACTCGCTCCATCTGTCCATCTGTCTGAGGATGGAAGGCTGTGCTAAACTTTAACTTCGTGCCCAAAGCTGACTGTACACACTCCCAGAAGTGTGATGTGAATCTACTGTCCCTGTCTGAAATAATGGTTCGTGGGACTCCATGTAATTTAACGATCTCCTTGAGATACAACTGAGCTAGCTGTTCCATGGAGTAGGATATCCTGATAGCTAAGAAGTGGGTTGATTTAGTCAATCTGTCGACTATTACCCAGATGGTATCAAAACCATTCGTGGTTCTGGGTAATCCCACTATAAAATCCATAGAAATGTCTTCCCACTTCCATTCTGGTATCTGTATGGGCTGCAAAACTCCCCCTGGTCTTTGATGTTCTGCCTTAACCCTCTGACAGGTTAGGCAGGTGCTGACATATCGAGCGATGTCTCTCTTCATCCCAGGCCACCAAAAATGTTTCTTCATGTCCTGGTACATTTTGGTGGAGCCAGGATGCATCGCATAGGGAGTCTTGTGAGCCTCGTCTAGGATTTTCCTCTGTAGTTCCTCCTGATCCGGAACACATAATCAGTAAATACAACACCCCGCTATCTGATATTTTGAACTCTCCAACTTCTGATTCTGCTAAACCTTGCTTGATTCTCTGAATTTCAGGATCCTGCTCCTGAGCTGTCTGGATGTCACCAAGCAAGGTAGACTCTAATGTCATAGTAGAGAGCTGTCCGACTATGAGCTCGAGACCGAAATCTGAGATCTCCTTCTGTAGGGGCGGTGACATGGCTGCTAGAGATAATAGGGTAGCGCTGGACTTCCTGCTGAGGGCGTCTGCTACCCTATTCGCTTTTCCTGGGTGGTAGAGGATATCTTTGACCAGTTCTAGCCATCTGCGCTGTCGCATATTCAGATCCTTCTGAGTGAAGAAGTACTTCAGACTCTGATGATCTGTATACACTCTGCACTGAGCTCCATACAAGTAATGTCTCCAAATCTTGAGAGCGAACACCACTGCTGCAAGCTCAAGGTCATGAGTAGGATAGTTCTTCTCATAATCCTTAAGTTGTCTGGAGGCATAGGTGATCACCTTGCCATCTTGCATCAGCACTGCTCCTAGTCCCAACTTCGAGGCATCACAATATATGTCAAAGCTATCTGTGTTCTCTGCTAGAGTCAGAATAGGTGCACTGGCCAATCTCCTTTTCAGCTCGCTGAAACTGTTCACATAGTCCTTTGTCCACTGAAAATTTCTGTTCTTTCTGGTAAGAGATGTCAGTGGGGAGGCTATCCTGGAGAAGTCCTCTACGAATTTCCTGTAGTAACCTGCTAATCCCAGAAAGCTTCTGATCTCACTGACGTTCTTGGGTCTTTTCCAGTTGCTCACAGCTTCTATTTTACTGGGGTCTACCATGATACCATCCTTTGAGATGATGTGACCCAGGAAGGACACCTGATCTAACCAAAATTCACATTTTGTGAACTTGGCGTACAACTGGTTCTGCTGAAGGGTTTGCAATACTGCTCTCAGGTGCTCTGCGAGTTCTTCCTGAGTTCTTGAATAGATAAGAATGTCATCGATGAACACGATAACGAACTTATCTAAGTATTCTCTGAATACCCTGTTCATAAGGTCCATGAAAGTAGCTGGAGCATTTGTCACGCCAAAGGGCATGACTATGAACTCGTAATGTCCGTATCTAGTCCTGAATGCTGTCTTGGGTATGTCCCCTTCTTTAACCTTCACCTGATGATAACCTGATCTGAGGTCTATTTTAGAGAACACTGCTGCTCCCTTTAGCTGATCAAACAGGTCATCTATTCTGGGAAGAGGATACCATTCTTGATTGTGACTTGGTTCAGTGCCTTAGTCTATACACAGCGCATGCTCCCGTCTTTCTTCTTCACGAACAATACAGGTGCTCCCATGGTGAGTGACTAGGACGGATGAAGCCCTTGTCAAGCGGCTCCTGTAGTTGCTCATGAAGTTCCTTCATTCTGCTGGAGCCATGCGGTAAGGTGCTTTGGAGATAGGATTTGTCCGGGAATGAGCTCTATCTCAAATTCGATCTCCCTGTCGGGCTAGGCAACTCTTCAGGGAAGGCTGCTGGGAAGTCACATACGACTCGAACCTCTGCTAGCTGTTGGTCCTTGTCCTGGCTGACGTTGACTACGTGTGCTAGTACATCCCGAATCCATCAACCTCTGTGCCTTCATAGATGAGAGAAACTTCTTGGCCTTTCTCCGGGTTCTCCAATTGACTGCTTCAGGTTGGAATATGATTTTCTGTTTACGGCACTCGATGGAGACACCGTATTTGATCAAGAAGTCCATCCGAAGATGGCGTCGTGATCGGTCATATTAATCACTATCGGATCGCAAAAGAGCTCTCATGCGCTATAGTGATCGGCCGCTCGAGCCGGTCGTAGATGCCATGATTTCTCCCGAGGGTAACGTCGTAAGAAAGCTGAGTACCTCGGAGGTATCGCTAACTTCTCGATAAATGCCACGGATATGTATGAATGGGTTGCCCCATATCGAATAAGACAGTTGTACTTTCTGTAATAATAATATGACCTGTAACAACTGTTGAGGCATTTGCTGCGTCCTCTCCGGTGAGTGAGTAGATCCTCGCATTGGTCGTGGTGGAGGGGCTTCTAATCTACCCGGCTGATATGTGGACCATCTAAAGCGGCTGCATCTGATGTAAGCGGTGGTGGCCTCCATCTTGAATCGGTGTGGTGAGGAAGACCGGTCTTGTTTGGACCTTTGCTTGGCCATATGCCCTTCTGTCGCATTCAAAGCATCCTCGTGTGCCCTTCCGACAACTCCGGATGGAATTTCCCACAAGTAGCACACTTTGGATAACCGGGCTGCTTCTTGGTGGTCCTCCTTTTGGGTAACTCCTAGTTTGCGCTTGTTCTGGAGTTCCCTTTCGATTAAGAGCCGTAGGGCGTGACCTGCCGAGTGCACGAGCCTCCTTGACCTTTAGCCCGAGAGGACTTGCCTTCGCTTGATGCTATTCGGTAATGCTCGTTGATTAGAGCACCGCTCACTAATTCTTACGTGGTTTGTGGCCTATGAGCGCCACCACGTTCATTGCTATTTCGGCCTCGGCATCTTGAGCATCAACCGGATTCGTTCCTTCTCTGTGCCGACTAATTCGGGTATAGACGAGCCAACTGTTGAATTTCTTCACGGCTTCCTCAACTGATAGGTTGCCCTGACGAAACTCGGTGAACTTGTTATAGTGACGGTTGGTGACCCGCGTGAAAGAACTCCTCAAAGAATTCCTTCTCAAGTCACCCCATGATGGTTCCTTGGGCGCTTCGCTCTGATTCTCTCCCACCACATCGTGCATCTTCCAGAAGAAGGCGCACTTCACCTTCTCATGTTACGGCCATCCGAAGCTCCATACTTTCCAGTGTTTTGAACCATGCCCGAGCATCCCATGGTTCATTGTTGCTGGAAATTCTCCAGCTTGACTCTCGCCCTTTGGATCGGATAGGCTTCTCTGCGTTCTGCTGCAGACTCTGGTGCCGTAGGTTGGTGGAACCTCTAAGACCACCGTTGTCGCTAAGTTAGGCTCCGGGGTGACAGTGGGAGTGTTCGTTGACTAGCCTTTAAGGTGGCTATTTCTGTTCTATCGAGCCACTAGTCTTTGTAGAGTGGGAGGCAGCCGCCTCATCTTTGGGCTCGGTGGTGGTGCCCTTCTAACTGGGCGTCCTCGTGCCATTTCTAAAGACATGCAGGATATACATGACTAACACAAGCATAATAGAGAAACTATTGTTATCATGTTAACTACTATCATAAACAAGCATGCTTTAGTTATCCATAACAGAAAAGCAATAAACATACAAAGTGAGAGGTGTTCTTACTTGGAAGCTGCAGGTACAATGCTGATGTGTGTGTAGGAAGTATAGAAACTGCTCTGATACCACTCTGTAACGACCCGCCTTCTACTGACTAGGCTGTGAGGCCGATCGCTACATTATGCTGTGCTAAATTACTATTGCGGAAATCTGGATTGATTAAAATTTTACTAAACTGATTACTGTAAAATCTGAACTTAATATTCTAGGTGTACCTAGGAGTTGTACACATGCTAGGGAAGATAATCTATGCCTCTCGGATGTCCTGCTAGCTGTAATCAGGCATTTCAATCGATCCATGAATCGATTGGGCTGTCGGATCGATCCAGTGATCGATCCAGCTTGATACCGGCACGGAGAGAAACTCTGGATCGGTCGGCTGACCGATCCACAAGCCATCTCGCTTTTGTATGCGGCTGGATCGGTCTACCGACCGATCCAGGAGTACACTGATCGGTCGGCTGACCGATCAGTGAGTTTCTGTACCCTCTGTTCGCATCTGGATCGGTCGGCTGACCGATCCATAACAGACGCTAACTCTCTGTTCGTGACTGGATCGGTCATCTGACCGATCCAGTGGCACAACCCAACTCTGATCGATCTTTAGATCGATCTGGGTTTCTGATTTCGAACCAGAACCCCTGATTTCAGCACTATTTCGTGCCTCAATCACATCACATGTTCTAAGATGGCTAGGAAACACTCTAACAACCACAACTAACATTCTAACATCATAAAGAACAATGTTCTAAGCATAATAGAGTGCATGATTAACTAATTCATAGCGATCAACATACTAAAGTGCAAATTGCTAAAACACTAAAAAGTACTAATGTTTAAACAAAGCTTGCTAGAGTTCCCTAAAATCTTCTTTCCAAGTTCCTGCCCACACACATCTTCGTAGCATTGTCCTCCAGCCTCCGCTAGTCCATCTTTCCTTTACCTTTATCTGCAGTATAAGGAAAAGAAAGTATCTATAAGCTTTCGCTTAGTAAGAAACCATCTACCTCACTAAAACGTGCATTCGATGCAATATGCTTTTAAAATATGCTGTTTGAAAGTGCACTGATTAGACTGAAACATGGCATGTTATCATACATAGAAATCAAAGCTAGTCATGGCATACTACCATCTAAACATGTGTAATAAAAGCTGAACATGAACACCAAAGCATAGCATACAAAGCTAACCATAACTATCATGTGTAACAACAAGGAAAACTGAGCTGAACATGAATTAAACTAGTCTGGAACTGAATTCAAACTCAACTAACATAACTGATCTTTGTGAGTTTTGAAAAACTATAATATAATAGATTAAAATACATAATCATACTGCTAATGAACCCGGCAACTGTACATGCTATGCGCGCATCCTCAACTAAACCCGGGGTTGCAAATCCCGAATTTAGCAAGGTTTACTAGGTTATCTAAACCTAGGGACCGACTATGGGAGCCCAGCCCAATGGATATCTAATCCTGTACAGTGCCACTACTGAAAATAAAATACTGAATCATAGCTAATTAATTTACCTTGCTTCTACTAGGTTATCTGAACCTAGAGGCGACTGTGGGTGCCCACCCATTGGACCGTAGTCCCATATATGCTGTGGCAAGGCTAACTAAACTATTTAAATGCTTCTATTGCATTTACTGAGCTATTAAAATGCCTAAGTTGCATTTTTCTGTGCTAAATAATTTAATCGAACACTTAGTATGCACTAATTCGCATCCTTGTGCCGAAAGTCTACATATTACTAAACTAAAACATGGAATTCACACGGAAGCTACTTATACTGTAGGTGAGGGGTTTCTTACCTCGTACGTTAATTTTCTTACAACTCTATTCGCTAGAATTCCGGTGGAGATGATCCTTTCGACAATCTCCTCGCTCCAACGCGTTCTTCTCGCGGAGGGGAACGCTCTTGTGCTAGAATAGCTGCCGGAAGGTGCTCTTAGGGCCCTAGGGAGAGAACCCTAGGGTTGGCGCCGAGAGGAAGAAGGAGAAGGAGAGGGGGCGGCGTGTAAGGTGAGGTCTCGGTGGAGAATTCCCGAACCAAAGAAATAAACCAAACCCATTCATGTTTTCTATTTATTTTAAGTGGGTATTTCGGCCAATCTTAAACTTAAATATAAATGTTTCCCTTTCCTTTTAGCACGGCCCTGCTGGGTTCAACTGGTTACTAGAATTATCCGTAAACTATAGGTTTCGGGTTCAATTTCCGCTTAGGCCGTTTTCGGTTTCTATTTGTTTTTGCTACTTCCGCTACTCTAAAAATTCTGTAAAAATATCCTAAAATTCCAGAAAAATCATAGAATATTTCTAAAATAGTTTTGAGAATTTTCGGGCATTACAGCTGAGTATATTAACTGCGTGGTTGTTTATAATTTTGTTCCTGCCGAGTGGGTTGAATATATATAACTGCATAGTTGTGAATATATTCAAGTCGTATGTCGATGATGTATTTTATATGTATATATGCTTCATATTGTCACTAGTACAAGGGAGATGCTGCCGGATTTTTTTGTCTGGCAGGGATTTCTCTGGGGCGTAACAATTTAGTGGTATCAGAGCAGGTTTAAGATGCTTGTTGTTTTACGTGTTCTAGATTTTTGAGTTAATATGATACCAATTATTTATTTGGTATCACAGTCTCTTTACGATGTTTGTTGTTTTTCGTGTTCTGGATTTTTGAGTTAATCTGATACCAATTTAGTAGTATCAGAGCCGGTTTACGATGTCTATTATTTTTTTGTGTTCTGGATTTTCGAGTTAATCTGATACTAATTTAGTAGTATCAGAGCAGGTTTACGATGTATGTTGTTTTTCGTGTTCTGGATTTTCGAGTTAATCTGATGCCAATTTAGTGATATCAGAGCAGTTTTACGATGCCTGTTTTTCGTATTCGGGATTTTCGAGTTAATCTAATACCGATATAGTGGCATTAGAGCCTGGTTCGAGTTCTAATGCTGGACTTTGTGTTTTTAGGATTTTGATTTCATTTTGATTTACGATTTTTCGAGTTAATTTGATACAATTTAGTGGTATCAGAGCAAGTTTGAGATGTCTATTGTTCGTATTCTGGATTTTCGAATTAATCTGATACTAATTTATTGGTATCAGAGTGAAGTTTTGCGATGCGTATTTTTTTGTGTTTCGGATTCTACGATTTTTGTTCTCGATGTGACTTTCTAAGTTTTGGGACCAGGCAGCGGCAGGACACCTCCGAGCTATAGAAAGGATGATATATCTTTAATTTCATTGTGTAGTTATTTCTATATTTGTCGGTTAGTCATTCATTTGGTTTGGCATGATGACACTTAGTGAGATAGTTCATACTCGCGATCGTGGTCGAAACCGACCATGGAGGTGACCAGTGACACTTTAGGCTTTCTCATTATAGTTCTTCTTAATATAAGTATGCTTGATTGCATATTATGGTGTATAGAATGGTTACGATAAATTAAGGTTGGATGAAATACCTAGGAAAGGTAATTGATAAGCCATTGTAAGAGAAATTTAATAAGGACAAAATTAAAATATAAGTCTCAAAGAATCCAAGAGTTGATGTCTGGTTTGCAAGCTCTAGCTAGAAGGAATCTGGCCTTAGCCAGAGCAATATTAATTGTCGAAAGGAAAGGAAATCCATGGATATCGTCTCTACCCCATAAGAACTATGAGATCATCTCGAGGGCACCTTAAACATCTAGGTATGAACTAATTGTAGACCTTGTTAAATAAGCAGAGCACATAAGTGTTTGCTCTCCAATTTGGATTAGTAGTGTAATTTTACCTATATGTTCTGAGTACACATGAAAAATGAAAAATAGAGCATATTCATTTTGGAACTTAATGCACACCACATTCATGTTGGCTGGATTTTGTTACTAGTATTTACATTGTCGAGAGACTTCTCTTGAGCAAGAATCTTGCTAAATGGATATTAGTGCATTCTTTTGTTGTCCTCTCAAGGTTCTACTCGTTAATTGAAAGGGCCTTTAAAAAAAAAAGTTCGTACAGAAAACATTCTTAGAAAAAAAAAAAATTTCATAATCTCAATTAGTCTCATTGATTATTTTTGGGGTGACTGGTCCGGTCCCACGGAAATTTTCCACCGGCCACTAGGGTAAATCAGGAGCGGCCAGCCCAGAAGCCCAACATCTTTTGATTACGTCCCCCATTTGAAGAAAAAATTCCTGCAAATACGTCATAGCTGAGGTTCAAACCGCGAGTATCTAGGAGACAAACTGAATGTTCTATCGTGACACCATGACCCCGAGGACGAAGACATTCTTAGACAAGAAACATATACAAGTTGTTTGTGACAGACCTGTGTTAATTACTCATACTATTGAGATTACTAATTTCTTTGTCCCTCTGTTGCTTGGCCTTGCTACATGGCTAGTGTATGCATGTGATCCTACTGGCATTTAGGAATTAAGTTGGGATATTTTGGGAGATCAAGGATATCGGTGTAGTTAGTAAATATCAGGATCAAATTTTTATTAATGGGGAAGAATGTATTATACCAAAAATGTAAATAAGGATGTAAGTACTTGGAATTTGATAATATTGAATTATTATAAGGAAAATAAATATATTAGTCAGATAATTTATCCAGAAATAAGTTTGTGTGAATTTTAGAAAATTTATTGAAATTTTTATGGATTTTAAAGGAGTCATTTTAGATTTTATGATGTAAATGGGTAAGATAGAAAACCTGTTTAGAAATACCCAATTAAAATGGGAGTTGATTTACTTATAAACTTAAGTTACAATTAAATCAAAACCTAAGTTCGTAATGTAAACTTGCATTTTCTTCCTCGTGATCGTGAGGCGGCGCCACTATGCTCCCAATCGGCGACGCCACTGCTCGTGGACGGCCGATGCCGCCCTTCCTCCTCCGCTTCCGGTGACCTTGAGCACAACGACAAAATCTTGTCTGAGGAGCTCGTCGCGGTACTCGCGAGCTTCTGCCACTCGCCTCCGATGAGGAGCTTCGCCGGATGATGGTCGAGGCCGACTCCGACGGGGGACAGTTTCATCCTGGAGGAGTTCAACCGACGAGGACCTTCGTGTCTCTCCTTCAGCAGGCACACGACGGCGCTATTCCGCCATGGGGATGATCGACTCCGCCGCTGGCGATGCACTGCAGCCATCACGCGCAGGCTGGCCGAAACCTCATCTTCAGCACCTTGCGGCCGGCTGACTCCCTCCTTCCTTCTTCGATGGGATATTTCACCGTGCGATTTGAGCCGATGCCACACCTCTTCCTTGTGTGGCAGTGTTGTGCTCCGAATGTAGCCAATCCGAGGCCACCACCGCAGAACGACACCTCCGCCTTATTCCATTACCCACAAGCTGGTGGCAGTGTTCTGACACACAGATGATTGACGTTGCCCATGCACATGCTCCGCCCCCTACGCTCCGCCCCCTTCGACTACAAGCAACCAATATTCACACCTTCTCGTTGCGATAGCATGCTGCCTTTGCGAAACCATCGCCACCATTCCTGAGGGATCTTTGGTACCCTACCACTGATGTGTTGGCGTCGTGCACACCATTGTAGCAGGCCATTGCCGCCATCTATGTCGTTGCCGCCGCTGCCGGAGAAGAAGAGGAAGCAGCTGAGGTGATTTTAGGGTAACGAATTAATTACTTCAGTTTTATTTGATTGATTAAATCCTGTTAATTGTGTTTAACAAGGTAAATCAAACTATTAATGATAGTGTTAAATAGATTATGCAAGTTGTTAACTAGGGGTTATTAGTTGTTGTTTAATGGTGATTAAGTTTCAGCAGCTACTCCTTTTCGACAGCATCTCCCTAACTGTGCAGTGGCTATGGGTTTGAGGACTCTGATTCGAAATGAGCGTCTCTACGTAGGATTTTTGATTCGATCTTCTATTAAAGACGGGTACTTCTTGCTTTGTTTCTTTTAGTGCTTTAACCTTGGTGCATGAGCTATTATTTTTGGATAAGGACTGCTTTACCTTGACTCCACTCGTATTTTTCTTGTGCTTGATACTTTCACTCAAACCTTTGAGTTATTCGTTTCTATATCTGTACAACCTCTTATTGTCATCTATGATATTTAGTAGATATTAGATACCAACCTTGTATGCTTCGATTATTGTTTATTTATGTACCATATTGAGTATGCTGGCTTTATGTAGCATACCTGATTCCTATTTATATATATATGATGACTGTTGTATTGTGCGCATCATATCATTGCATACATGTTAATGACAAATTCTCCCTCGCGGTCGAGAGAGTCGTTAACTAGGGTCGCACGCTCGACCACTAGAGAGAGTGGTAGCTGGAGCAGATGCCGCTTGTCTTGTCGTGCCGCACTCGACCACTCGTGGGTAGTGGTAGCTGGAGTTGCGAGCAGTAGGGACCCCCTTCGCTGTGTAGTTAGCTAGTTACTCAGCACCTGTCCACTTGGTCACTCGAGAGTAGTGGCGGCCTTTGAGTGGTACAGTTATCATTGATTCGACCTTTTGACCATACAGGGGTCGTGGTGCAGAGAGGTGGGCGGGGTGACCATCCATGCATACGCTGTTGGTATTATACTTGCTTTGACTGTTGCTGTTTACATATGCTGTTATTGCTTACTTGTGCTGCTGTTGTATACTTATGCTGCCATCACTTACTGCTATGGTTCATTTATATTATTATGCTTACTTATGTTGAGATATACACTTACTGTAGGGGTTTAGACTTTGGTTTATTTATTGGTAAAATGGATACATCTCACTTATTACCTCTGTAGTTATAAGCAGTACTGTAGCAGGTTTGTGCCACCATGACCTTCTATTACCTAGCCTAGGATATGGGTTCAGGTATGCGCATATATTACGATTTTATTTTAGTATCTGCTATTTCCTTTATAACACTGTATATTGTTTGCTCACTTTGTATTTGTATATTATGTTCATGCACTATCTTTCTTTTACTCGCTGAGTTCCAATACTCACCACCCCCACAAATTAGATTTCTTTCGCCAGGTAGCAGATAGATGAATCAAGGATGCTTGTAGAGTTCTAGCTGTCAGCACCACTACACTCTCAAGGACGGATTTCTTTTCAGTCTTGTTTCTGTTTGGTGGTATATTGATTTTGCATTTTTGTTTGTTTTATAAGTTGATGTGAGTTTGGAGTCTAGTCCGGTTGTTACAGGTTTTGTGGTTAATGACTTTGTTAGTCATACATTCATATTTCTTTGTGATTTCCGTTGTGTTTATTTCTAGCCGTGTGGGCTGTTATTAATTGCGTGGTTGTTTGCATTTTGTCCAGCCGGGTAGGCTGAGTATATTAACTACGTGGTTGTTTCTATTTGTGTTACAATCGAGTGGGCTGAATATATATAACTGCGTGGTTGTGAATATATTCTAGCTGTATGTGGCTGATGTATTTTGTATGTATGCATGCTTCAGATTGTCATCGGTACAGGGGAGATGTTGCCAAATTTTTTTTTTGTCTAGCAGGGACTCTTCTGGGGCGTGACATACTTGGACTGGATCACCTTCTTGATGTCCTTCTTATTGAAGCTCTTCTTCTTTTTGTAGAGCTTTCTAACCAAGTTGACGAGTTTGGCTGTGATTTCGTCGTAGTCATCGTTTGAGTCTGGTTCTTCTTCTGACACCAGTTTGGTTCTACGTCTTACTTTTGGTTCACGTGCTCTGCTTGTACCTGCAATTAAAGCTATACCCTTCTCGGGCGATTGAGCGTTAATTTATTCATGTAATTCAAATTTAGAAAATAATTTGTCAAGTTTAATTAAAGATAAATCCTTGGATACCTTGTAAGCATCTACCATGGATGCCCACAAGGTATTCCTCGGAAAGGCATTTAGGGCGTACCTTAGGACGTCGTGGTTCCACTACAACAAAAATGTTAAAAGACAACACCATAAAGACAACGGTTTTAGAAGGAACTGTTGTTAATTTGGTAAAAGACAACGGTTTTTGACAAAACCGTTGTCTTTGAGCTCCTCCAAAAAATAAAAGACAACAGTTTTGCAAAAACCATTGTCGTTGAGCGACTTTTTGTAAAATCAACAACATCTTTTACAACGGTTTTCTGAAACTATTGTCTTTAAGCGCTTTTTTAGGGGTCAAAGACAATAGTTTTAATAAACTGTTGTCTTTGACTTTATGAAAATTTTTTGACGGCCTGTTTTCCCCCCTTAACCTTCTCGAACCCTAAACCCCTCTCCTCATACGATCTTTTCCTCCCTTAACCTTCCTACCGAAAAACGTCTCTGGTAAAGGAGTCACCGGTGAACCCTCACCCAAGGAGAAGAATAATCCCCAAACTCCACCGCCTCCGCCTCCGCTCCCGCCCCCGTCCGCCCCCGAGCCTCCGCCTCGCTCTGCCCCAGACGACGAGAGGGACTTCAAACGTGTGGGCAAGATGGCCTACAACTGGGCGATCACCCTCCTCACCATCTCCGTCGGGCTTCTGCTGACCACCCCCCAAGCGCTCGACCACACCGAACGAGTCTTCCTCTACACCGCCGACACCTGCCTCGCCTGCCTCTCTCTCCTTACCTCCGTCGGCCTCATCTACTACTCCATCCTCAGCCATCCCGGCGCCCAGCTCGCAAAGGTACAGGAGAGGGCTGTACAAAAATTTGATAATTATTTGTCCCCCTGCTCCTCCTGCTTCTCTTTTCTTTCTTTCTTTCTTTCTTTTCTTTCGTTTCCCCTGCCCATGGTTATATAGAGGTCACCCTGTTCATCTTGGCACTCATCATTTTTTTTTTCTTTTCTTTTCCTTTTACTCTGTCAATGAAGAAGGATTGAAGCTGATTAGTTTCCTTCAAGGTTACAATGTCTAAAAGCTTTGACTCTGTGCAAAGTTCTCTAGCCCCTTGTTTTTCCTTCTCTTTCCTGCAGCAGTTTAATGCTTTAAGATGAAGTCTTGCAGGCAACTATGGAAGATATTGAAGGCATCTGTTGGAAGAAGGATTGAGATTTGGTCTTCTCCTTGCTGAGGAAATTCACTATTCACCAACCCCTAGAACAGACCTTTCCCATGTACCCAAGCTTTTGGAAAGATGAAGTATATGAAGCTTGGATCGAGGCCAGATGACTTTCATTCTGATGGGAACAATATCAGGTGAAGCTCTTGTGAAAATTGATCTTTTATTTTTTAGAAAATGGAAGTTAAAATTACCAGTTAGCATTTTCTTTGTTCTGTGTGTATATCTTCTGAAGGCAGCTCATTTTATGAAGCAAATTGCCTTTCTCTTTGTTCTTCATGTAGAGAGTGCTCCACCAAATAGAAAACTATGTGATAAAAAAAATTGCTTCTTTTGAAGCTTTTTATTGCACTAGAGTACAGATTCTACACCAGTTAGAGGTCTTAGAGGTTAAATTCAAGGTTTAAAATCTCTTTCCGATCTAGAGTTTTCAGTGTGCCTATGCCAGAATGAAACACTTTTGGTGTCATACAAAGTGTCAACATATCCTACTAGTGGTGAATTGGTGTTGAGGATGGAGCTGAAAAAAGAAGAATGTACCTAGAGGAGCTATTCTGCTGCTTCCAAAATCAATGAAAGTTATTTGAGCCTCAACCATTTTGGAGCTATTCGTGAGTCAAAGAAAACACTCAGCAGTGTAGACCTTGAGTGCGGTCCTCAGGGAAAGCTATTCATGAGTTGAAGAAAATTTCACAAAGTTGTCTCGAGCTCACTGAGTTGTCGTAGAGCTTGAGCAAGCCCCTTTGCATACAAAAGGTGTTTGTGGGTGGGTTGTGTAGAGATACTACAAGTTGACAAAGAGAAGTTGTTCCAAATCTTCTCACTCAGAGAATGCTTGCATTTTTTTTTAATAATCCAAGTGTTTGGGCTCCTCGCGACTAATCCCGGAGGTAGACAACCTTCCCCCTTGATTTGCCTTTCGTGACCATTCTGTGCATTGGTGGGCAGATAGAACAAGATGTTTAACTCGTGCCAACTGACAGCGATATCTCAAACCATATAGTTTCTGTCAGTGAAATCATGTCAACATGAGTGACATAATATCATTCACCCATGCCAACAGTATTATTGTTGGTAACCAAAGGCTTGTGAAGACATAAGTTTCATTTTTTTTTCAAAAAAAGAAGCTTTTTTCTACTTATTGATTGTCCCTATCAGTTAACTTGAGTTTCAGAGAAGGGTGTTAGGCTCCTCTTAACATGAAGACTTTATATGGAGAATATGAATTTTTTTACAACATGTGGATACATTTTCTCTTGGACTGAAAGTAGTCTATCTAGAAGTTTTTTATTCAAAGAGTGATGGTTTTAGAAGTATATTTTATCATAAAAAGTATTAAGAAATGTACAGTGTTTTAATGAATAGGATAAGGAGACATTTCATTTTTAACACAGTTGCAATCATCACATAGTTCGCTGTCAGCTTCTCTAGTTTCCTCTTTATTCATGACTATATGTTCAGAAATTGAGTTTATTGCTATTTTACCTTTTTAAATGATTTTCCATATCCATTGTGTTTTTTTTCTTTTCATACATATTAAAAGACGTCAGTTCATTCATCTGAATACTGAGATTTGAGAATTATCCAGGTTTATTACAATTGAACTGGAAGCTGACATTATCATAAGTGTAGCAGATGTGAAGTTTTATTTACATAAGGTAACCACTATACTGTACCTTTGCGAGCTGGGCGCCCACTTTCCGAGTTGTGTTGTTTTATTATTTGCCAGTATTTTGCAATCAATTGGTTTATAAGAATCTTTGAATTTTTGAACCGTATATAATGAAGCATTGTTTTAAGAACTAGGAGAAGCTGCTTTTATATAAATGGAGGCACCAGTGGCGGGCATCTCCGGCATCCGAGAATTTTAGTATAGAATTACTTCATTTCAAGTAACAAACTGATCCATTTTATGTTACTCCTTCAACAGAGTATTAGAGATTTGGTATTTTAAATATATATATATTGAACTACTCCTCAGTAGATTTAAATCGGAAAACATTGGCAGTTAATCCTTAACGAATACAGGGAGGAATTATACAAAGAATGTGCCACAGCAATGCAAGGTGGGTTGCTACTGACCAGCAATAACTTTGGTGTTGTAAGAGAAGCAATTGAGAAAGCATTTGCAAATCTTGATGTCAGGCTCTCGATTTGGCGAGCCCTAAAAGAATATCTACTTAGCTTAATTGTTGTTTTTAAAGTAATTTGCCACTCTCTAATCTTAACCAGTGGTCACTTAGTTACACTTCAAAATTTTAGTATTTCATTTTTAAATATATCGAACCTCTTGGTTATGAAGGCTTGAACAGACAGGCAAGTTCAAGCAAAATAATAATGTTGAAGAAACTCTGGCATGAAATGGCTTGTTGCAGTTGACTGGATCCGGAAAACATAAAGGCGCCTTTTTGAATCAATTTTCGTTATGTTGCAGCTAAAGTTTTGTACTTTTTGTTCCTCGTCGCCTATTTTATTTTTTCTCCTTTGTTTTGGGTTTTATTTGCAAGGTGACCTACTTTGATTCTTGTCTCATTTGTAGTATTCCGTTTGGTGAGTTGTTCTTAAGTATGTTCGGAATGTTCTATATTGTTTTATTCAACAGTGTGAAAATTTGTTTATGTTTTGATCGATAATTATGAAACAAAGATCTCCATACCCTGAATTTTATAAAAAAAAATGAACCAGACTAACAAATTGTTGTCTTTCTAATTGTACTATATTAATGTAAGTTGCTATGAAATTATGCATGCCATGTCTTCTATATATTCCAATAGTCTAGAAATTATCTTGTACCTTTTGTCTTCTAGATGATTTTATTTTGCAGAAAATCAACAGGGCAGTGTGAGAATCTATAGCATACATTAATACTTTGTTATCTTTTTCTTCAGGTTCTAAAATGTGAGTATGTTGTTCGTGGTGAGATTGTTAGTCATGCCCAGGTGCTTCTTTCTCTTTTACTAAATGATTGGCATACCTAAATTGACAACTTAAAAGATATTATTTTATCAGTCATTCCAAGGATCCAATAGTTGAATGGTGATTAGGCACATTCTTTTCCTATCTTAGAATTTGTATAAAAGAAATAATTGCATAACATCTCTGCCCAATTACAGCAGTTACAGCTGGAGCTTCAAACTAAACCAGGGTGTCATCCCTTTGAAGAGGTGTGTGTCAAAAGTATTTGTATGCTATTTTATTTCCTTTTTATCCCTAAACATGGGTTCTATTTCCATTTAGTTTGTATTATTTCTCAGTAGTTCATGTGAGGTTAATTTATTTATTTTTCTCTGTTGATGTGAACATCCAATGAACTCATTTTTCTCTGTTGATGTAAACATGGTCTGATGAGTCTACCAAGGGGGAGCTTGAGTACTGCAGTCCAACATGTTATTATGCCAAAACACCACCACCTCTACATGTAAGCTTTTATGTTGTGGTTTTATTTGCCGATATGAATGGGGTACTTGAAGAGTATATGATTTATCAAATCTGTTATTGTGGTTGTAGCAACTACATTTCTCCAAATTTCAGCTATCAACCTTGTTTTACGTCTTCTACAGGTACTCTATTCTTCCCTTTTATTTTTGGTGCTTTGCTCACATACTTTGCTTCACAAAAATCCAGAATGTTGGAAAAGGTTGACATGGAAGAATTAGCAAGTGAGAAAGATGAGTCCAATGAAATTCTACAAGTTGAAGATTGTGATGGGGCTTGGGTTGACAATAATTACTTGCAATCCTACATGGCATGAACCACTATCAAAAGTTTCTAGTCTTTTGACTATTGTTCATTAGTTGTAAATGAAGTTTATTTGTTTATTTGTATTGGGATAAATTTTATTTGAATATTAGACATATTTCTTCTTTTGTGATTGTAATTCTTGTATAAGTAACATTTTGAATGACATTGATATGGAAAGTATTCTTTCTTTTGTGATTATGATTCTTTATTATATATTTATATTGAAATATGATATATTGGTATTAAAAGATAATAATTTAAAAGACAACGATTTAAAACCGTTGTTGTTGTCTATCACCCTCAAAGACAACGGTTAAAAACCGTTGTCGTAGCTCCAAAAACGGTTGTAAACTGGCAATGTTAATAAAAATACTCTAAACAACAACAGTTTTAAACCGTTGTCTTTTCATTCAAAGGCAACGGTTTAAAACCGTTGCAAAACTGTTGTCTTTTCATTCAAAGACAACGGTTTAAAACCGTTGTCGTAGCCCCCACTTTTAACAACACTGCCAATTACAACGGTTTTAAAGGGCCTACGACAACAGTTTTTAACCGTTATCTTTTAATGTTTTTATTGTAGTGTTCTCCACTTTTTGTCCGATTGCGTGGAGTCTGTTGAGCAGATCTGGTATACGGGCATGAAGTTGTCTAGCCGTCTCACCTTCTTGCATTTTAGTGTTATATAATTTATTAAACAGTAAGTCATGCTTACTCACCTTTGTGTTAGACGTGCCCTCGTGCAACTCGATCAGCTTTTCCCACAATTCTTTGACGCTCGAGAATGGGTCGATGCGGTTCAGCTCCTCCTTCGTTAGTCCACATTGGAGGGTGCAGGTCACTTTGGCGTTGGCCTTGACCTTCTTGATTATGTTTGCATCCAAGTTCTCGCATGATACTGGTTTTTCTGAGCCGTCGAGTGGAAGAACGATACCCATCTTGATGATCATTCACATCTCGAACTGGGTTTGAAGATATGACTCCATTCAGCCCTTCCAGTACTCAAAATCTTCTTCGGTGAAGAGCGGAGGGCGGGCAGTGCTGTAGCCTTCTTAATGGGCCATTACAGTAAAGAAAATCTCGCGAACACGGTGAAATAAAATCTTGTTCCAAGACTTAGTCTTGGATTAGTAGTGTGGGATAAAGAGAGAATAAACTCGCGAACTCGAGTGGTGTTACACCAACTTCGAGGAAAAATTCGATTAGGAAAAAAGAAATAGATCGGAAGGCGGCAATAATACCGATTCTGATCGACTCCGAAAAATTGAAAAATCACCACGAAAAAATTGCTTAACTGGTGATTGCACCAAATCGAAGCGACCCCGCTTTGAGACCAATTGTTGGATCGAAAAGCGTTAGAGGGGGGGGGGGGGGGGGAATAGCGCTCGTGGCTTTCACTTTTCATTTCAAAAATCTTAGAATAAACACCGCGGAAATCAAAACACAGAGACACAAGCAAACACAGGGATTTACTTAGTTCAGAGCCTGTGGCGACTTCTACTCTAAGGCCCACGCTCGTTGAGCGTTTACTTTGGACAACAACTATAAGCTCGCAAATATTACAAGAGATTATTACAATAACATTGTACTGAAAAACTATACCGACAACAAGAAATTGAAACTTCTCAACTTCGGGTCGTCGGGGTCTTGTTATAGTTCAGTCGAATCGTCTCGTTAGCAGTGCATAGCTGAAGGATTGCTTGGAATGTCTTATTTCAAGCTGCTGGTCGAGACTGGCTGATATAGGCTGTTAAGGGTGCCTTCAAGGCCCTTGAGGGTGCTTCCATCACTAGTGGATTCATAGCGCGGATAAGCTTCACTTTGCCCACTGTTTATCCTTTTGAGGGCGCCTTCGATGCCCTTGAGGGTGCCTCCAAGTCTGTTTGAGGCGCCTCAGCACTCCAGGAGGGCGCCTTCAACTCGGCTTTTTGTTCAGCTTCTGCCAAAGCATCCGAGGCACCTCCAAGCTCCATAGAGGCACCCCGGACACTGTTCATCCGGGGATTTAAGTTTTTTTGTACGTTCTGCAAGATACATTAGTCCACAAAACAACAACATATCCTGTAAAACATACTATAAACATGATAATAGAAGTATTTGACAATCTCCGGACTGTCCGGTTCTAACTTTGGATTTCTGACCGGAAACCCTAGGTCGAACCGACACCTACTGTTCCCTCACCGGGGAACGCGCCCTCACCTACTCCACTCAAGAGAGTATATCTGTTGCCAGTTCGATTCTCTAGATCGACTGGGCTTTTGCTCAGCGTCTGAGTCTTCAGGTCTTTCCGCTGGATGCCCGCTCCATGACCCGCCCAAACTTTTCACCCGATCCGTGACACCGGGAGTTTCACCTAGAGTTTCCTACTCTAGGACTTTTTCCTAAAGACCTCGACCCGCCAAGGCTTTCCGCTTAGGGTTACCACCCCTAAGACCTAGGGTTACCACCCCCTAGGATTTTCTGCCTGTCTAACCGCAGTTAGGACTTTTGCCTAAGATACCTTAGGACTTTTCCTGCAAACTCATTCAAACACATTAGATCACAAATAACCTTAACTTTGAATCCTTTGCCATTATCAAAACTTAGGTTCGATCGTCGGATGCTTCCCGCACCAATAAAAAAGTTTTCCTTCTTTAGTCCATCCAAGGAATTCATAGAGAAAGGAATTCATCATAAGAGTGAAGGAAGAACACAAGAGAAGGCTTGAGATTTGGTTTGTGGAATCTTGAAAAGCTTTATGATTCATTTAGGGATAGTAACAGGGTGGGTTCAGGCCGGATTTGGCCAATCTTAGAATTCATCCCACTAGAAAAAATGGACCCGAATCTGGCCCCCCCCCCCCCCCCCCCAAGGCTAATTTTTCAACCCGCCCTGAACCCACTCAAAACCCAATGAGTCCATAGCGGGTTGGACCCACCAACCCGCTAAGCTAGCCACAACATAGCAATTTATATCATTCTTAAAAAATACATAATACAAAAAATCACAACTATAAGTTTACATATCAAACACCTCACAAGTCACAATTGAATAAAATTACTTCAATCCTAAAGTTAGGACCGAAAACAACAAACTGGATAATCTCTTTGGAGTCAACATTCAACAATATATTACTCATTATATTCTTCTTCCTCATCAAGCATCGTTGGACAATTTGGACAATCTAATAAATTATTGGCAGTTGAATTACCTACAAGAATAAATAAAAAAATTATGTAAATTTTATTATACATCTTAGTATAAAAAATAATGCCTTTCATATTATTCCACAACCAATGACGAGTACACATCAATGCCTCAAAAGTAGCTGGATGAAGCCTACTACGATGAGGATTGACCAATCTTCCACTATCACTAAAAGTAGACTCAGATGCAACTGTTGAAACTGGGATGGCTAAAATATCTCTTGCTATTTTTTGTAAGTTTGGATATATAACTCCATTTGTCTTCCACCAACTTAGGATGTCAGAATCTTCGATTCTTAGCAAAACACTTTCTCCCCAATATGTATCGAACTCTGAAGTTTTGGTAATCAAAGTAAGAAAATCTGAAATTAAGGCCACAAATTGGTCAAACTTTTGTAAAGTGGCACTCACAACATAACCAGAAACACAAGATGATGATATTCTTCCTATAACCACTGAACTTGTTGCACTCAAGCTATTTTTCTTAGATTCACTCCTTGATTGGTAATCCACCAATAAATCATAACATTTTTGACGAATCTCATCTACCTTAAATTGTGATCTTTCACAATAAATCTGTGGAAAGTAAAATTCAACCAGTCTCATTTTGTACCTAGGATCTAGAACAGCAGCAACCCCTATCATAATATGGCAAGAATCCCAATATTTTTCATACTTTGCTAACATCTTTTCTACTTACATTGGATCATCATCTTTGGACTATTCATCCACTCATCTAATTGTAATTTGATATCACAAATATTTGGAAAATAAAAATTAGATGTGGGATAAAGTGTACCAGAGAAGATCTTAGTCATCTCATAAAATATTTTCAACTTATCACAAATTTCAATTGCATGCTCCCATTCATCATAAGTGGGAATATTCTTGTACTATTTCTCTCAACATTTAAGTCATGGAAACACATCTCGATAAATTATTGCAGTTTCTAACATAAAAAAAGTAGAGTTCCAACAAGTTTTGCAATTGATAGATAATTTTTTAGTACAATCAATTTACAATTAGCGCATAGCTTCCTCAAATTTCTCAACTCTTGAAGGTAAAGCATTCCAATACATGGCACTATCATGTATTTTCTCAATTGCATCACTTATTATTTCTAATCCATCTTTCACAATTAGATTCAATATATGAGCACAACAACGCATATGAAGTACCTTTCCATTTAGTGGCAAATCTTTCCTTGGGAGCTTCTCAAAAAGAAGATGAAGCATGAAATCATTGGTCATTCAATTATCAACTATGATTGTTGACACTTTGTGATCAATATTCCAATCTAAAAAGCACTCAACAAGCTTATCAGCTAGAATCTCAGCAGTGGTGGCGCTGGAATATATATAAACCTGCATGAAAATTAAGTATCATAAATATTTCTTGTTTTAAATATAATTACTTAGAAATAAATTAAACATAGCTCAAGATAACACTTTATAGTGTCCATGAATCATCAACGAAGTGCCTAGTAACTACCAGGAAACCTTTTTTTAAATATTGTTTGATGTCCGCATGTCAGTTGTGATTGTAGTTCGACACTTAAGCTTGCCCAACAATTTGTAGCACTTTGTCTTCTCCTCATTGTAAATCTTTAACATATATATCACTTTTCAGGGTATTTCTTGAGATTATTTAAAAACAAGGTTGGAGACTAGCAACAAAATCTTGAAACCCCTTGTGATCAACAATATCAAGTGCATAATCATGTAAAATGACCATCACAACAAGCTTATACCTTGAATCCTCTTGGCTGAAAATATGGGTAGTCAAGTCTTGACTTCCACAAGTTTTCTTGTTTGCCATGAGACTTAGAAATATCATAAATATTTCTTGTTTTAAATATAATTACTTAGAAATAAATTAAACATACCTCAAGATAACACTTTATAGTGTCCATGAATCATCAATGAAGTGCCCAGTAACTGCAAGGAAACCTTTTTTAGTATTGTTTGATGTCCGCATGTTAGTTGTGATTGTAGTTCGACACTTAAGCTTGCCCAACAATGTGTAGCACTTTGTCTTCTCCTCATTGTAAATCTTTAAAATATCACTTTTCAGGGTATTTCTTGAGATCATCTAAAAACAAGGTTGGAGACTAGCATCAAAATCTTGAAACCCCTTGTGATCAACAATACCAAGTGCATAATCATACAAAATGACCATCACAGCAAGCTTATACCTTGAATCCTCTTGGCTGAAAATATGGGTAGTCAAGTCTTGACTTCTACAAGTTTTCTTGCTTACCATGAGACTTTGGCGGATATCCATTTTTCTAGGATGTTTTTTACAAGTCTTCTCATAATGGTTTTTCAAATGTTTAGTTCCATGGGTTGCTGGAGTTTTGAGATGGGTTTTGCAACAGTTACACTTTGCATGTTGAATATTTTCAACCATAACTCTCTCAAAATGGTTCCAAATCTCTGAAGTGTGCTTCCTCTTACCACATTGTTTAGAAATACTATCAACTCTTAAATCATCACCATCATCATATATTATTCTCAGAAGTATTTTCCAATGCATTATTACTTTCTTGAAGATTCATAGATGCTTGTTCAGATTCATCTATTAACAAAAATAGTTGCAAAATTCAATTTTTGCAACGAAAAATATGTAAATAAAAAATATAGGCAAAATGAAAACATACCCTTGCTATTTTGCACCAAAAATTTCCAAAAGGATCCCTAAAAATAATGTCTCAAAGTTTCATTGCAAAGATTGGGTCTTCCTCTTCTCCTACTAGCTGCAAAAACTGAAACCTTAACATGTTGCAGAGACGACGGGCAGAATTAGGGCTCTCTCTCTCTCTCTCTCTCTCTCTCTTGTATATTTATATCCATGGGGCGGGTTCATTGAAATCCGTAACCAGCCCCAAACCCGCTTTTAAACCCGTTAATCAGGTTTAGTCATACTCCATAACCCGTTTAACTAGGTTTAAACCCTCCTCAAACGGGGTGGATTTAATATGGGGCCGGGTTTAAACTCGACCCATTGCTATCCTTAAGTGTAACGATCCTACAGATTATTGGTGCAAAAAATAATAGATAATCAATCTTGGTTTTGATGTTGCCAAAAGATCAAAGTTAAGCTGTGTTGTGATCATATGAGGATGATTAAGTGTGTAGGTAGCTCAACTAGAAATTCCTAATGATACTAGGCAAGGGAAAGATCCTAGTAGATACTAGGCGAAGGTAAAGCTCTATTAAGTCAGCTGGACTGGATACTAGGTAAAATACTTAGCAGATTGGGTACAACAGCCGATAAGTCTAGATGGGTTTAGAGGACCGAATATTGAGTGGAAGTCCTTAGGGTCTAAGGATCGGATGCTGAGTAGGAAATCCAAACAGGTCTGGAGGATCAAATATTTGTAAAGTTAGTAAACTCTTCTGAGAGGAGTAGGTGAGGACATGTTCCCTTGAAGGGAATAATAGGCTTTGATCCAACCTAGGGTTTCACTGAAAATTCAAAAGTCAAGATCAGACAATCCCGAGAATGTCAAATTGTGTTATGTTTTCTTCTATACTTGTTGTGCTAACTCTGTGATATAGGAGCCTGAGATCAGAAGCTAGCTGAAACTCTAGGGGATCGTACAAGATCCAGGTGACTGGAGGTCTGGGAGATCAGGAAGGATTCAGGCGGCCATATAGGATCCAGGTGACCAGGAAGGATTCAGGTGACCAGAGGTCTAGGCGACCATATAGGATCCAGACGAGTGGGTAGGATTTAGTTGACCAGAGGTCAGAGCGACCATAGAGGATACAGGAGATTGGAGAAGGATAAGTCACGACAGAGGGTCGAGCGGGGACTACATGGTCGATCGAGAAGGGCTATAAAAGAAGTTGTGGACAACAACCTTAAAACATGACTTGTGATCAACTTGCTCATTATTCTCTTATTCCCAACCTGCTCTAGAAATATCAATGCTATTCTAGGATGCTACTCCAACAAACACACATAAGTTCAAATCTTGATTTGTCAATATTTTTTATTTCATTATTCTCATGATTTATTCTTTGAGGATGGTAAACATGATACTGCTCCTATCTTTTTGTAAAGATGAATTGATAGTGCATTGTCCATCAAAAGTGATCAATGATCACATGCTTTAGACTAGTAGTAGCACTGTAAACCAAGTAAAAACAAATGAGTATTTCTCTATTTGTCTTTATTTTATTTTCGTTGCCAATTTTTGAAAAGATAAAAGAATTTTCAAAAATCATGAAAAAGCTATACACGCTATTCACCCCACTCTAGTGCTTTTCTTTGATCATACAATTAAAGTGGTTAATTAAAGTCTCACATTAGAAATATATGGAAAAGATCATGAGTTATAAAAGATATATTCATTGGTATGAGATCTAAAGTCCAAAAATAAATCTATGAGGGCTTAGGCCCAAAGTGGATAATATTTCATACTATTGTGAAAATATGTGAATCTTTTTAGTCCTAATAAGTGGTATCAAAGTCCTGGTTCAGAGTGGATGCTTGAGGGGATGCCCAAAATAAGTCAAAAGTTACTAGATGCTTGTGGGGAGGTCCGGAATACTTTAAGAGTGACCATGTAATGACCCACCTTCCTTACTACTCTCTAAGGTGACCGTTACTTAACTATTAACTCTACTCACTAGTGTTACTTATGCTAATATTAGCAACACTTAAATTTGTCACGTCCCCATAGAAGTTTCTACTTAAAAATTTCCGGCAGCATCTCCCCTGTACCGGTGACAATATAAGCATATATACACAAGCAAAATAACACCATCCACGCAGTTTAATAATCAGATCATGCAAGTAATGAATAGCGGAAACATAATGACATACAACTTCTTACTCCAAAATTTTCTTATCAACCTAAATAAAGAATTAATTTAAACAAATTCTTAAACTAAGTCCCAAGGCTTCTATAGTCCAGGCATCACACATCCATCCGCACCTCCTTGTCGCCTTCCTTGACTATAGCTTTTCCTTTCCTTTATCTGCAGTAAGAGGAAATGCAAACTATAAGCAAAATTGCTTAGTAAGCGCTATCTAACTCACAAAACTCGAATATGCATGTGAATATACTGAAATCTAAAAGCTGAATGCTCAAAAGGAAAACTACTCATGCTCATCTACAAGCAAAAGAAACATACTGAAATGCTAAACATGTAAAACAAATCTATACAATCATGCTAGCATAAAAAACTAAACTTGTTGAATTTTAAACACTTTCTGAATCTTATTTCACTTGTTTAAAATCTTATACTTTATACTTTTATACTTATGTGAAACTTATTTAACTTGTTCAAAAGCTTATACTTTTAATACTTCAAAATAATAATCAACTTCTTCTTGGGCCCAGGTGTAGTACCATCTTATGCGCGTTCCCTAATAGGTTGGGGTAGCGAGCCACCAATCCTAAAAGAGCAGACCTTGGTCTACCAGGGCCAAGACCTTGGAATTGGACACTTGGATTTGTTTAACGACAACCTTGGAAGTCGGGTACTAGCCTCTTCAAAGTAAAATATCTTATTATCTTAATTATTTCTTCTTTAAATGCCTTGGCATTTTAACAAGCACATTGTGTGTCAAAATCCCTAAAGTCTTGACTTTGGGATCTACTTAAGGCCTTGACCTTTTTCTTTCTTTTCTTTATCTTTCTTATACTTGTTAATACCTCTATTAAAAAGATGTCTCATACAAAACTGCACTAAAATGCTTATTAACTCTGCACTGAAATGCTTAACAGAATTTCATGGAAATACTTAATAAAACTGTACTGAAATGCTTATTGAAACTGCACTAAAACTAAATCTGCATACAAGCTTAATCAAATCTGCCTATAAACTTAATCAAAATTCTGCACTATAAGCTTAATCAAAATTCTGCACTATAAGCTTAATCAAATCTGCCTACAAACTTAATCAAAATCTGCTCTAAGATTGGAGTTTTGCATATAATACTTATCAAAATCTGCAAGCAATACTTATAAAAATCTGTATACCATACAAGCTTAAACTAAATCTAAAACTTGTTGGAATTAAAACCTATATTGCATGCTTCGAATTAAGAGAACTAAACTAGCTGACTCTAAACATATGTGAAGCTTGCTGGAATAAACGGTAGCAAGGAAACATATCTAAACCTCATGTTAGAATAGAGAAACTCAAATCTGTATCCTAGAATGAGTGTAACAAGAAAACATATCTAAACCTCATGCTAGAATAAAGAACCTCAAATCCATATACTTGAATGGAAGTAGCATACCTCAACCTCATGCTATAGCAGCCCTAAAGAACTACTATTAATACACGGCAACCCTAAACCAAGATCAAAGGGTATTAACTTATCCCTTTTGCATATTCAATTTAAGCTAGGGTAGTTGAGATACACGGCAACCCTATAGAACTACTATTAATACACGACATCCCTAAACCAAAATCAAAGGGTATTAACTTATCCCTTTTGCATATTCAATTTAAGCTAGAGTAGTTGAGATACACGGCAACCACTAAAAACCAAGCTCCTTAAAACATGCTTCAATAGATTTGTAAGTAAAGAACAAAATCTTGAATCTATTCTAATAATCCCTGAAATCACAATTCTCTACAACCAAATCCGAAAGCCAAAGTGCTACGGTAAGGAAAAACCCAAAATATAACCATACTTCATGCTACACAAAGCTATTCAAACCAAAGTGCTACACATAATTCCCAAACTAAAACTTGTTCATACCCAAATCTAATAAATTCTGAATTAAGTTTCCATGGCAGCAAACTTCAGAAACCAACCGATCTCACCGCTAATCCCCTTATTCCGTGCCACGACATGGAAACTATAAGGAACAAATTCCCCAACATACTTAATTCTTCCATATTCTTTCTTTGAGTCTCACGGCAGCAAGCCCTAACCAAAATCTTCACAGCAAAATTCTAAAACAAGAAGAACAAGAATCCGAAACTACTCTACTGCAGGTGAGGAAGCACTTACAATGTGTTCTTGAACTCACAGCCGAAAAGAAAGCTTCTAGGGTTCGGACAACTCGAGTTTTCCGGCTCCTCTTCGTGCTCACAGCTTCTCCTCGACGAGAAGATCTTAAGGAGGTGGAGAAAACCCCTCGGAGAACCTTGGCTGGCCGTCGGAAGATAATGCCCTAACTCCCCTTTCGTTTTCGCCCGAAGAGAGGCCGTCGTCGCGCACGAGAGAGGAGAGGAAGGGAGAAGTTTAGGTCATGGGGAAAATAATCCCTGAGTTCTCTCTTTATAACTAGGGTATTCTGTTATGGCTTAAGAATATTTCGCTTCCCTTCTTATCACGAAACATCCACTTGAGCACTTGGTCAGTCGGATCCGCTTAAGGCTTGGATCGGGTCGGAGGTCGCGGGTTCGAACCTCGGCCGAACCTCTTTAATTTTTGCAACTTCTTCCTTTTGGTAAAAATACCAAACGAACTCCAAAAATTACATAAAAATACTCTAAAAATTTCTAAAAATCTCTAGAATATTTCTAAAGTATTTCTAAATATTTTTAATTACTATCAGGACTCCAAATATTAAAATTTGGGGTGTTACAGACCAATGCTTACGGGGAGACCCAAGCAAGTCAAGAGTGACTAGATGCTTATGCGGAGGCTTAGAGCAGGTCAAGAGTGACCAAATGCTTGAGGAGATGTTTGGACTATGAGAGTAATGATGTCTTTCATTTGAGCAGAGGATTGTTGGGAATACAATCAAAATCTCATATTGAAAATATATGAAAAAGATCATGAGTTTAAAATATGAAAGATATCTCCATTGATATAAGACTTTTTGGGTAGAATTTAAAAATAAATCCATGAGGGCTTAAACTTAAAGTGGATAATACCATATTATTGTGAACATATATAAATTTTTTTGGTCCTAATAATATGTGAATATTGTATTAGTGTATGAGATGAGATAAGACATTTATATCTAAATATGAGGTCTTATCAACAAGATATGTTGGAGTATTTGGCTACAAAATTTGGAAGTCAGAATTGTCGATTTAAAAAAAATAGTTCTTGAAATTTTATTGGTTGAAGTATTCACCTTTAATAAATAAGGCATATTTCTTTTATTATTTCCTTTTTATAAATGATGTTAATTTGTTTAATATCTCGACACTAGTCAATGAAGGATTTGATAATTGAAAAAAAGTAAATCAAGAAAAAAAAATATGTGTGCATTTCTTACCCATATTTGTTTTACAGTTTCTTCGTCTCATACTGTGTGTGAGAGAAAGACTAAAAATTTGATGAGACCCTCACATCATATTGATAGTGTGATGCATGTCCTATCTAAAGAGGAAAAATAGAAAAAGTATTTGTGTTTGAGGACCTCAATTGTCATTGTTCATTGGCTAACACTTTAAGGTTGTGCCTTTAGACGTAATGATGAATCTCTATTTTTATCTAATCATGGTTTTTTTTTGAATTAATGAAGGCTTTTACAAATATGAGTACATAAATTGATGAAATCATACTTGAGAATGTTCAACAAAAAATACCAAATATATCACTCTAGAAATTCAAAATGAGATTTTATATATTATGACCAATAGAGTATGTCAGATGATTTATGAAGAAGTTAGAGATAAATGTTTATGTATTCTTGTTGATAAAGCATGAGATATATCTAAACAGGAGTAAATGACCATTATCTTAAGGTTTGTGAGCAATTATGAGATCTTGACAGAAAATTTTTTTTTTCATCAAAAGTGTTAGTAATACTACTTCATTGAATCTGAAAAAATAAATTTTCATCATAACCGACAAGTTAAGAAAATTATAGGCCAAGGATATGATGGTGCTAGCAATATGCATGACACATAGATGACTTTAGGTATTATTTCATAAAGATTGCCCCTATACATATTATGTCTATTGTTTTTCCCATCGATTACAGCTGACATTGGTTTCTGCAGCCAAGGATGCCAATGTTATTTGAGAATTCTTTTCTCATTTGAACAATATTATCAATATTGTCACTTCTACTACTAAGAGCATTATTGAGTTACATATTGCACAGAGAAATGAAATTGAGCATATGTTGGCAATTGGAAAACGTGATTCTAGATGTGGGACCAATCAAATTGGTAATTTATAATGCGCATGAGCAACTCGTTGGAGTTCTCATATCATTAAAAATCTTGATAGGTATGTATGTTGCAACTTGCAAATATTTAAAAGTTCTTAGTGACCATTTTCCAAATGGAAGAGGTAAGGCTGATGTTTGAGAGATTTACAAAAACATGGCAAGCTTTGAATTTGTGTTCATTTTATACCTAATGCATAAAATTATAAGAACAACATATACTCTTTGTCAAATTCTTCAAAGAAAAACTCAAGATATATTTTGACTGCTAATACATTTGTCTCTACTACCAAAACTATCCTTCAAGACCTTAGAGAATGTGGGTGGAAAGAATTCTTCATAAAGTGAGTTTTATGTTCAAGAAATAAAATTGATGTGTCTAACCTTGATTGTTCTATAAGATCGATCATTTCTATCAGCAAACTATATTTGAACATTATCATCATTTTGATGTTTTTAATGCAGTAATAGATTTCATCTTAATGGAGTTAAATACTCGGTTCAATAAGTTATCAGTGGAATGTTTTTCTCTTAGTATGACTTTAGATCCTAAAAAAAATCATTTGACTCAATTAGCAATGATGATATTTGCAAGTTTGCAACAAAATTTTATCTTGGAGATTCCATAGAGCAAGAAATTGTTGTTTGGAGTATGAATTGATACATTATAAACTTGATGTGATGTAGAATTTGAAGGTTTCTATACTTGTTAATCAAAGTTTATGTTATGTTGAATAGATTAATTTATCTTGTTTTGGCGTTATCTGTTTCTATCGCTACTACAGAACAAGCCTTTTCAGCAATGAAGCATGTGAATACAATACTTCACAATAAAATGGAGGATAATTTTCTTGAAGATTGCTTGACACTCTATATTGAACGAGATTTAACTAAGGATATAAATATAAATTCTATTATAGATGAAATTTATGTTTCAAAATCTTGTAGGACACAACTTTGTTATACATATTTATATATATAGTGAAACCCCCATAAGAACTCTAATTCTTGGATTCATCCTTGCTTGCATGATCATAGTGGAACTAGGATGATAAGGAACCTTAATCAAATTAGCTCTTATTGACCTCAACCTCCAAGAGTCTCAAATATATAACCGACCTCAGCAAGGCTGCCTACATGGAAATCGATGTCGGGCAAATGACCAAATAATACCAGGAGTACAGACTAATAACTATCACATCTAACGTGATGGCCCACTCGTGCAGATCATCAATGGATAGTGCCTCACTCATGTGGTCATTGTGGCAGCTTATGTGAACCTTTCACCTCCATGACTATATAATTTTTCACGAAAGTAAGTGAATGTATGAGTTTCTTCTCTCACACAGAAGCTAATCTTTTCCATCTTCTTAGAGATCTTTAGCACACATATGAGAGCCTCACACCTCAGTCTATTATTGACTTGACCATCGGAAGAGTCACGGCGGCCCCTAATTGACATGCTTCGATTTGTAGGATGCAAGCAGCGAGCACACCGGAGAATCTAGGGGTGTCAAAAATAAACTTGACTTGACGACTTGACCCGAGTCGGGTTCGAGTTGGGGGTTTTCAAGTTCGGGTAAGGTTCAGGTTAGAGAGTTTTCAAGTTAAAGATTTTTGGGTCGGGTTCGGGTTGACTCAGGTTGACCCCGATTGATCCGAATTTAAGTTTTAGTGGGTTTTTTTTAGTGTTAAATCAAATTTTATTTAGAAAATTAAGATACTTTTATGCATATCAATATCAATGTTAGTATGATAATGATAAAGTATTGAAATAAAAATGAAGAATTATAGGAAAAATAGTAAAAAAGGTCATTTATAGTCGGGTTATTTGGATAATATTCAGGTTGGTTGGGTTCATATTTAGAATTAGGTAGGGGCGTAACCAGAATATAAATTTATCTGGGACTGACTATCGAGATATAATAAATTAAATAATTTAAAAATATAAACAAAAAAATATGATTATTAATTTTTCAAAATTATAAAACAAAAGTATTTAATATTCAATACATTCAAAATTAAAGCATAGAGCAAAAAATACTATTGAAGTTGTGCTCTTCGATTCTTCCTAGAATCAAACTTATTAATTATTATATCATCATCAATTTTTTCAATCAACTCCCGTTCAATGTAGATGACTATAGAATCTGCTAAAAACACTTCTTCCATCTTATTACGAAGAGCTGTTTTAACAAATTTTATAGCTGAAAATGATTGTTCCATTGTTACTATAGAAACGGGAAGAGTTAAAACAAGGTGAATAAACTTGCTAATTAAATAAATATATTAAATTTAATATATAAGTAAATGATATAATTATAATGTATAAACTATAACAAATGAGAAAAAATTATCTATCAATCAAATTGTAGGTTCCTGACTTATTTGTTTCAATTAATCTTCGACATAATTCAGAAATAGTTGATAAATTCTGAAATCTTTCATGGCTAATAATATCAAACTTATAATGATCCAATTGCATTCTCAAGTGGTATAAATCTTGTGTATGAAAATCAAGATGATATAATTTCTTAGCAAGTCTATAAATGTGATCAGCATTAAGAAGTTTAAATTTTTTTTTAGGTTACAAAGCACAACTAAGTTTAAGAAGTTCAATTGCTTCATCCTTGAACCTACTATTAAGTTATTCAATTTAAAAATCTATTGCAGTAACAAATACATCAAATTGATAGTGGTGCTCAACTATAATTGAGCCATTTTGTTGACAAGAACGACCTGTAGTAGATTTAAAATGAGCTTCCTTATGAGGTATCTCAATGTTATATTTGGCAAAAACCTTTTTCACATAATTAAGTAGCATAACAAAACCTTCTTCTCTCAAAGTATGAAGCAAAGTTTTATTAGTTGAAATAGAGTCCATTGTATTTAAAATATCTAGAGATTTCTCTTGCAATGCTTAACAAAGTAGATTTGTTATTCCTATTATCTTTTGTATCAAGTGTAATATGAATATGAAATCAAAAGTCTTCACTGCAATCAACAAAGCACTAGCTTCACCACGGATGAAGTTAGATGACCCATTAGCCACCATATTTTCAAACATGGCAATCATAGAGCTATACATATCGATCATGCAACAAATTGAATCAAAACTAGAATTCCAATGAGTCTTTCTAGGTCATAGTAAATTGCCAATTTGATTACATTCTCTACTGGTATCACATTCACCAGTAGTTATCATATGTGTAACTTCAATTTTTTTAGCAGAATGTAACTCAGCATGACGTTTAGGAGATGTATTAATGAGATTACAAATTGAATTTAATTTTGAAAAGAATAACTAAATGGATACCTCTTTTTCAGTAGTCGCAATTAATGCTAATTGAAGTCGATGAACGAAACAATGTACATAATATACATATGAACAATCTTTCAAGAAAAGAGCCTGTAATCCATTCCAAGAACCACACATATTGCTAGCACCATCATATCCTCGTCCCCATATATTATGAATATGCAAATCATAACGACCAAGAGCATTAGATATTGTTGGTGCAATCGACCTCTAGGGTTTCGATGTTTGACAATGTACCTAAGTATGGTCAGTAAGGGTTGATCCAAATAGGACTTGATATTTGGAAGAGACGGGTGAGAAGTCAGGACTAGATGACTAGCAAGGGTAATGCAGGTGAGAAGTTTACTAAGTGACTAGTCATAACTTAAGGTTAGGCAAGGAAAAGTCTTGGTGAGTGAAAGCAGACCCTAGTGAGTGAAGCTAGGTAATAGAAGTCCTGGTGAGTGAAGCCTGAGACTAGTGATTAAAGCTAGATAGTGGAAGTTCTAGTGAATGAAGTCGGGTCCTAGTGAATAAAGCTAGGTGGTGGAAGTCCTGGTGAGTGAAGTTAGACCCTAGTGAGTGAAGTTAGGTGGTAAAAATCCTGGTGAGTAAAGTCGGACCCTAGTGAGTGAAGCTAGGTGATGGAAGTTTTGGCGAGTGAAGTCAAAAAATGGAAGTCCTAGTGAGTGAAGTTGGGTAACTCTAGGGGAAGGTAACCCTAGGTAATGAAAAGTCTTGGAGGAGTTAACTTCAAACATGTGTGATAGACTGATTTTCAGTCAATGCGTGCGGTTGACCAGACCATCAAATTATTAATAATGCTAATACTATTTCTCTTTTATATCTATTATGCTAACTCAATGTTGTAGGTAACTCTTAGTAGATCATCTTGGTAGATACTAAGTATGATGAGAGAAAGTCCAAACAAGTCTGGATGACTAGATGTTTGGTAGGTAAGTGGAGGTAAGCACTAGAGGAGAGGTTTCCAGTGAGAACGATTCCCAATTAGGGTCTTTAGGGGTAGGTCCAGTTTAGGTCTATTTTAGAAACCTAAATTGAGACCTTGACTAGATCCTGGTCTTGGATAGACAAGATCTAATTAATAAACTATTTATTTAATTATGCTAACTTCATTTACAGGGTATACTTTATTTGTTGGGCTAACATATTTTACAGGACAAAAGGAACACAAAATACCTTGGGTGAACAGTACCCGAGGTGCCTTCCATGAGAAGGAAGGCACCTTAAGCTAGGCGATGGAAGATGCCTTCGAGAGCTTGGAAGACACCTTCGGTCGGATAACGCAGAAGACCTCGGAGATGATAAGACACTATTTTCTAAGGATAAAACTTTGTCGATGGAAGGCTCCTCCAGTGCTATAGAAGGCACTTTCAATGCTCAATAAAAGAAGGTCTCACCCAAGGCTTCTACACAACCGATACACAACTCTTCTACAAGCTTCTACGCGTTTGTCCAACATTTTGACTGCTTTGACTTTGTCCTGCTGCTCTACTACGATGCTACTACACCCGGCTACTACAGAGGAACTATCTAACACCGAGCCTGATCCGAACATGCTTGACAGTGTTGGATAATGAAAGTTTAATTTTGTACTTAATTTATGCAGAAAGAAAGTGTAGCATGTTACACTTGTCTTGATTTTTCTATTATACTCATTTTCCTCTTCTGATGGTTCTGGAAGAGGATCATAGTGGATTGCCATCGATATGGTTTGTAGGATCATGGGTCTTGGAATAGGAGTCGTTGAACGCTCCAAACCAAGTAAAAATTGCTTATGTTCTGGTTTTCCTTTTTATCTTTTTTTGTCTTTTCTGCTACGGACTTGTTTTTCAAAACCAAAGAAAAGTCAAGTTTTTAAAACTACATGATTCACCTGCTCCCCTCCCTCTCACGTGCGCTACAATCCAATAGATATTTCTTTCTTAAGTGTTGCAACAGTTGTATCAGTTATATGTATAATGGCAAAAGACCGCTCTTGTAAAAAACCATCAATATCCACAAATCTTAATACAATAGTCATATGCTCCTTGTTAGATGTATCTCTTGCTTTATCAACTAAAATACAAAATTTTACATCACTAATTTCTTTACGAATTTTGGTTCTCACTTGGTTAGCAAGAATATTTAAGATATCTTTCTCAATATTCGGTGAAGTATACTTTATATATTTTGGAGCTTTCTCTAAGACGATACTCCTAATACTCTCATTCATTTTCCTTATGTCGATAAAATTTTCATGATTATTATAAGATGGAGACTCATCATGCCTCTAAATGCATATGCTTGTACAGTAAGCCATCGAATATTTTCAATAGTTGATGTAAGCCACAATCTGTTCTTCTGCTTTTCTTCTAAAGATTGTGCATTCCTCACTTTGTTAATATGACAAGGAATATTCATCAAATTATCAAGATATTCTACAACATTATTATGTAGTCATGTGTTGTATCCTATATGCATAAACAATGTGCATCTATCCCCATCATTAACTCGCTTCCAATATTTGAATACATTCATCGTAAATGCAAGATTGTGAGGATGCTCATGTTCAAACAAGAAATATGGAAAGAAAAATGCAATATCTTTCGAATGAGAGTACTCTAACCAAGTAAAATTTTAAACCAATGAATTTGAAATTGCAGATTTTGACTTCCGAATTTGGTCGGTGGATACTCATTCTTAATAGGTTGATATGATCCCATTTTAATATAAGCTCATCTAATTTCATCCCTTTGATTAACATGATATTTTCATATCGGAGTACATAATACTGGATCAAGTTCAAGAGAACTGACATCAACATGATCACTAGAATTTGATATATCAATATTAGATGGAGAATTCCCTTGGCCTGTCGATGTTTGTTCTTTTACTTTAAAAATGGGTTGATAGTTTTTATTTTCTTTATTCCCTGAATTTTTTATATTAAAGTGAATAAATACAAAAATTATCATCACCCAATGATGAAGAAATACTCTTTAGTGATCAATTTAATACAACACGATGTCAAGCAAATAATAAAGAAAAGTAATCAATTATACAAATAAAAGTAACCAAATTGATTAATAAATCTATTATTATGTTAATAAATTTAATTAATTTATCAAAAGAAAATAATAGTAGTTAACTTGTAGAGATAATATTAAAAGCAAATAAATCTACGATGATGATCATACAAATATCACGTACTATTTGAGAGAAGGGATGTCGTTGTTGTACTCATCGAGTCGTCGTCGGACGCGTGTACAAGACATGAATTTGAAGTAGATTGATCCTGTCCGAAATCTGAGTCGGATGAAGGCCGAATGAAGTGTCACAAGCATTGACGGGGAGGAGACTATGATGCTGCGACCGTACGAGCTTCAGAGAACGGACCCCCACGTGGTCCTAAAGGACTGCTGGGCCTGAGTCGGCGATACTAGAACTCTGCACACACTAAGACAAGTACACGGAATGTTAGAGGCCGAGAACTAGGGAAAAATTCCCTAGAGCAGACCCTTCAACACTCAAGTCAGATACTTTTTCCTTAGAAGAATAGTGTACGAAGGAAGAAGAAAAGTAGGAGACAAGTGTGCGAGTGAGCGTACCTGCGCAAGGGAGAGTACGCCCCTTTTTATATGACAGTGTGTACCTTCTGGAGACTAACCCCTGCCAGACGGTGTCGGATGTCAGGACTTTGTCGGGTGGTAGACACGCACCCTTCTCATATAGACTGGAGGAAGGTTCTATTTGCAGATGACCCCAACTGTTAGAATATTCCTTGACATGCAGTAGTTATTCTCTAACAGGTGGTTATGATTCCTTGACATTTTGTCGCGTAGCGCCTTCTATCCTGCTCGGGTGTGATCGAGAAAACCTGGGTCGGTCCGTTAAGTGCTGATGAATAGACTGGATGGATGGAGGGGTGCGATTGGTGTTCCTTTCTTCCTGCTTTTATGATTCAGACCCGACCGAGAATGACAAGTCTGTTTACGCGGGCTAGCTTGAGGAAACCCTATCGGTGAAGACAGGTCAGGCTTTGCCTTGATCACACATCACACCGTAAACCTGGTTTCCTGACCGACAGACCCCGCCCTGGCTTTATACGTCGGATGACCCCAGGTGGTTCTACTCCGTATGTTAACTGCCACGTACCCTTGACTTCTGACTGCCACATCCCCTTGACTTCTGACTACCATATTTCCTTGACTTCTGACTGCCACACCCCCTTGACTTCTGATGACCGGATCCTACCATTATGCACCATATCACAAGCCTCCCCCCAAGTCTAGTCGAAAGAGGTTCAAGTTCGACTGATTAGACCCAGACTCTGGTTTCACTTGGCCTTGCCATTGTGACTTTAACTATTGCTCCTTTTCCCCAGGTCTTCGGAAATTTACCATGTTCTCAAATGCTATGCTATTTCCAAAATGTCTGTACCGCTGTGTCAGTTCCCAGATCTTTGGATATGATACATGTCCTTGCATGCATCACTATTTCCCATATGTCGTTGCACGCTTCGAGGATGACTCTTCACATCTTTCTCTTTAAAAAGGGCTGACCCCTCTTATGTCCTTATGCTTTCCTTGTTAACATCTTCACATCATGGAATCCATCGTGGAGCTTGATGAGGTGTCACCTTTATGCCAATAGCTTACTCATCAGACTCAGTTACTTGCCTAAAAGGATGAGGCCTTATTCGAGATGACGCAGAGCAGGGACCTTCAGTCTTCCCTTCATCGAGAAATGGAAGAACTTTGGCTAGCCGCTAAGCCTAGGACTCGAGCTGAGGTGGCCTTGAAACATAAGGCTCATTTAGACCTAGAGAGCCAGACCCACTTTATTTCCTATTTGAAGGTAAAACATGATGACTCTCTAGCCCTTCTCCAAGAAGAAAGTTGGATGAAAGATGAAACCATTGCCTAGCAACATCGCACCATTCAGTGTATCAAGTCGGAGCTGACCCAAGTGTGAGCCCATTTGGAGCGGGCAGGTCAGGCAGATCGATCTTGTCCAAGGTGCCGACATGATACTGCTATTTAAAAGGGAGTTAGGACTACTTATATTTTAAAATACCGGAAATAGGCGAATATGAATAAGGGAATTTTCCAGAATTTTTGAAAATTTTTCGGGAATTTTTCGGAGCTCGTGCGGACGAGTTGACGGGGATAAAAACGGGATCCGGAAAAGCCTGTTTAGGCGACCCGTTTAAGCGAGGAAATGTTTATATTTACATTTCCTTTTCTTTTATTTCTTTTTATTTTCTTTTTATTCCCGTTTTCTTCCTCGTCGAGACCCCCGCGTGCCGAGCGGTTCCCTTTCTTCTCCTTCTCGTTTCTTCTTCTTCTCTGCCGCCACTCTGACGCGGAGAGGAGCGATCCTCCGGCAGCCACATCTTCTTCCTTCTTCTTTCCCCGTCGCCGACTCCTAGCCCTAACCGGCGCCGACAATTTCTTCTCCACTGCCGCACCGGCGTCCTCTCTGATCTCCTCACGGCGCCACCTTTCCTTTGTGCCCTAGCCAGCCCCGGCCGACCAGCGACTTCTCCTCCCTTTCTCTGATCCGACGAGCCACCGTTGACCGTAGTCTTCTTCCTCTTCCTCCCTGTCCAAGCGGCGGCGACGCACGGAGCACCGCCCTTTTTCCCTGTGCCCTAGCGCCGGCTCGCCGCCAAGCCTAGCATCTCCACCGACGTCGAGCAGTGCCGGCGACTCACCCCGTGCCCTAGCCGAGCCCTTGCTGTGGAGTTCACAGCCGCCAGCCACTGAGCACCTTCGATTACTGCCATCGTGCCCTAGCTAGCCACCGGCGTCGCACGGAGCAGCGTCGCCTCTCGCTGTGCCGCCTCTCCGCTGTTCTTGATCATTCCTTCTTTGTGGTGAAGTTAGGTCACAGTTGGGGTAAGTTGGATTCTTGGTAAGGAATTTTGTGCTATGTAATTGGGTATCTTGATTTGGTGATGTTCACATCTTATTAATCTGACAGTGGGGAAAAGATTTTCCGTAGGGTTTGCTTTACTGTGGATTTATTCTAATTCCAGCAGCAACTATCTCTTGGCGTTGGATCAGTGATTACAGCTGTGGAATTTAAGGTAAGGTTTAGGGTTTTGATCTTCGTTATAGGTGATTGCTAGTTGTGTTAGCAATACTTGTTAACTTAAGTTTAGAAATAAATCTAAAGGTGTAATTAGGGTTAATGAAGCTAACCCTAGTTGGTCGATGAATTAGAATTTAGTTTGGCTAATAGTTGTATGATAAATTAGCTAAACTAGACATTACGTTTGATGCCACAGGACTTTGACGCGAGACGAGTATCTCGGAGTCAGATTGGACCTTTCTATTTTCGGAGGCGGGTACTTTTGACTTTTTGTCTTTGATATGCATAGTAATGAAATTAACATATTGCATCAATTGTGTTTCTTATCTGTTTCGGTTAATCACTACCCAAATCTTGATACATGTTTGATTGATTGATTTGTTTTGCATCCCATGTATACTTTACCTGTCTATACATGCTTATAGGGGTAATGATATACCATGCTTCACCATGTTCAGGACCTAGGTTTTTATACCTTCTGTGTACCTTTGATTCGAGATGATTCGTTGACCTAGGGTGCACTTTTCTATATATATGGATTAGGTCAGGATGTTTATATGGTTATTGCCATGCATCATTTGCATGATTGCATGCTGTGCGATAGTCCGCTCCATTATTGTTGAGCACATCGCCAGTTACATGGATCTGCACACACCACCACTCATGGGTTAGTGGTCGATTCAGGCAGAGTGTGTTGCAGCAGGGACTCTGTTAGACACCGTTGGTCCGCTCATGGGTAGTATGACACAACGAGTTATCCGGCAGGGATTCCTCCCCGTCATCGTGTACCGGGAGTTGAGAGCATTGCGCTCCCCCATCTATGATTTGGGGTAGGAGGATAGGTGTACTCCGACAGCATCCCGTCCACTCGGTCACTCATCAGGAGTAGTGACGACAGAGTGCACGGTTGTCACAGCCCTACCCACTCGGCCTCACTTTTGTATGAGATGATCGACTGGCGTCAGGGGTGACCAGGACGCATTATTGGCATCATATGCATGATGCATTTATTGCTTGTGTTTGTGGTTGCTGCATTTATATGCTGCATATTGTTTGGATACCTATGTTTGACATGCATACAGGATCCCTATACCACTCGGGCTGTTTGACCTTATACTCAGGACCTGGTTAGTACAGTATTCTCCTGTTTACTTCAGATGCATTTTTATCTTTCTTATCAGGAGACTGTACGCATGATTAGTGCTAGGTGTTGTTTCTTTACTTTGCATATCAATTGTACCTGCTGAGTGTTGGACTCACCCCGCCTCCATTGTTGTTACTTTCAGGTTGATGCTGTCAGGAGGAAGTTCCAGTCGCTGGTCCCCACAGCACGTAGTGCTACTCCTCTGCTGGTTTTTGAGTTGTTGTTTTATTTTAGCTTTCCGCTATCAGACTTTGTTTTAGTTTTATTTTGGACTTTACATATGGATATTGTATGGAATCTTTCCGTTGGATGAACTTTTAGTATGATTTGGATTTACTCTACTACATGCCTGCCTGGACGGCAGAAGAGGTGAGTTCGTCGGTTTTGAGCTTTACGAGTGTAGTTGAGTAGGGTGGTTTTCGAGTCAGAGTATTACTACCTTGTTTGATTATATATAACTGCGTGGATGGTTGTGTGGATTGTGTTTTTATTTATTGTTATTATTCCAGCCGCCTGTGGCTGAGGTATATGAGATGTAGAAAAGTTTCAGATTGTCCGCTGTACAGGGGAGATGCTGCCGAAATTTCTTCGGACAGGGACTCCTCTGGGGCGTGACAATTTAGTGGTATCAGAGCCCAGGTATACGATCTTTTGTTTTCGTATTTTTAATGTTTGGGATAACCTGATACCAATTTATTTACTTGGTATCAGAGCGCCAAGTTGGGCGTTGGATTTTTATATTTTGGATTTTCGAGATTTATCTGATACCAATTTATTGGTATCAGAGCAGGTTACGATACCTGCTTTTGGTGTTCTGGATTTTTGGATATCTATTTCAGTTTGTTGGATTTCTGAGATTTGTCTGATACCAATTTATTTGGTATCAGAGCGGGTTATGATACCTGCTTTTGGTGTTTTGGAGATTTATCAGATACCTGTTGTTGGTATTCTGGATATTTGGGTTAGCCAGGTTTGCGAGTCAAACTGGGCATTTTCGGATTTACGATATGTTTATGTTTCGGATTTCCGTTTCGGATTTATTTGGATTTCCGGTGATATTCTCGTTCGGAATTTTGAGGTCAAAAGTTGGGGACGGGACAGCAATGGAATATCTCCAGACGGCAAATAGGTATGATGTTTATTTTATGATAGCTAGGACATCTATTAGCACTTTATCTTTATTACCTGTCTGGTTGTTGTAGTCATATTACATGTGATGGGTTAGCCACTGATCTTACTCGACCCTAATAGAGATCAAGGATTATAGTCTCTGGTGATTTTATATATTTTACCACCAGTAGTTTTAGCTTTTGTTACTACTAGTTGGTTAGGAGATGGAGGCACTTACCAGCCTCTACTATTGTTAGCTGGCTAATGGATGATATCTACATATTCCTGTTGACTTAGCCAGTAGAGTTTTTTATACTCGTATCTTTTGGATAATAGGGTATCCGATACGATGAAAATTTGGCATTGGAGAGTTATCATGTTTGATCATTGTTGAGAATGATTTGAGGTTGAGGGATATTGGAAGATAAGATATTGTGATATGTTGATTTCTAATGATTTTGAGAGTAAATGTTATGTGGTTGTTTGATGATCTATTAGTGGATAACTATTTTGATGATCTATTATTTGGGTTGTTGTTGATGGTGACATAGTGAGTGTCATGTATGATATTCACAGGTTTGATGTTTATAGTTGGTGAGCAGATTATTAATAGGGTGCTAGAGAGTTTACGGTTGAGTGTGCCCATGAGATTTTAATATATCTGGTTAGTTGTGGTTAATTAACAGGATGATAAAATTGATATTTGCTTCCTCAGATATTGGACTATGTGGATAAATAATGATTTGATGTTTTGAATGCTAACTTGCTCTCATGTGGAGTAGAGACTAATTCATCTGATATTATGTGGGTTGATATTTTTGAGGATAAAAATGAGAGTGTCTTGATGATCTTGAATTCTGACTTTATCTTTTGGGTCGTACACATTTATGCATATGGTATTATGTGGTTGGATATGCCTTAGTTGCTTGTGGAGGATTAAAGTATTTTTGATTAGTTAGTAGATGAATGATTTAGTTTTTGTTGGTTGATCAGTAAAGGATGGTCATACTCTATTTTTAGAGGTTCGAACCTTTAGGTTATTTGTGCTTAGTTATGTATTTAGAGCACATTTGAGTACATGTTTTGTACTGACGTGGAAAGGACTGATTTAGCCATATATCATTATCGGCTTGGATTGGTTTAGAGGATCGATGTATCCTAGTCCGTGAAGACTTTGACCGTGGACTGTATATACCTGGTGGGATAACTTAGAGGGTGCATTGGGATATGTGACCCCACTGATGTAAGGAAGTGTAGAGCAAATTGCTTAACACTTATCGGATATAATCGTTACTAGTGTATACTGGGAGAGTACATTTGGATTTATGATGATAAGATTTTTTTCCCATTAAATATAGTCTTGGTAGTCTATGATATTGACTTGCAATGTTATACCATGGTGTGTATATCTTTCTTGTTCCGATACCAGTTCCTTTGAACCTAGAGCAGGGATGTTACTGGATGATTAGGCTGCTTTATTTTGGGTTGCTTTTGATTGATGTATTCATGCTTGATACATATGCATGAATTTTGTTTAGATATACCCGTAACCCATGAATGTTGGTAGCATAAGGTTGGTCTCTTTGATTTAGCTGGTATGCTGATTTTGCATGTCTATGTTGGATGTATATTATGATTGTTATGTGTTGTAGGAGTCCTGTGGTAGACTGTCCATTTGCAAGTAGTATATGTATCCATGTTCTGATATGGTTTGAAAGTTCCTTGTGGATTATAGATATGTAGTTCGGTGTATGTATCTGGATGTATTATTGAAGATATCTTGTTGATTAAATCCGAGATGTAGTATAAGTACATCGGTGGTGTTTTGATGGAGGCATTTTGTCGATTTAATCTGAGTTGTGATATGTACATATGTGTTTGGTGTGGTATCTGAGGTATCTTTTTGATTATGTTTGATTTGTGAGTGCACCTGAGTTTAGTATGCTTTATTGGAAGTATATGTTGGTTATACTCTTGACATAGGTGAAGATATGTCATGTGAGTGTTGTTTGAGGTGTATTGTTGATTTTACCTACATTGATTTTGCACACGTGTTCGGTATGTATTGTTGGAGGTGTCATACTGATTATACCTGAGTTGTGAGTATGTTTGGTGTATAATAATTGGAGGATTTTGTTGATCATACATATGTTGTGTGAGCATGTGTGCTAGGTGTATACATTGGTAGCAGTATGATGATTTTACTTATACTGAATGCAGAATGTGGAGTGACTGCATTATGTCATTTGTTGAATTAACCCATCAACTAATTTTTCCTATCAGTGGATGACCCACTAGGATGCTGATAGAGTTGATGATGAATTTGATTAGTTACTAGGTTGTTATATCCTAGGCTAACCACAGCGAATTGTGGTAGAGAGATCTTGTACAGTCTCTAGCTGGATAGTTAGGTGCCTTATGGTACTTAGGTATTGTTTTGTGGTGGAGCGTTGCTCCCACATATCACGGATTGCTGGTAGCGGAGCATTGCTCCTATATTTATTGCAGATACATATTTCAGATTATCCCACATATTGAGGATTTCCTGTGGTAGAGCGTTGCTCCCACATATGTGGTGTTTCCTGTGATGGAGCGTTGCTCTCACCCTGGAGGATTTATTCTTTGGTGATTTATGTTATTGATGATCAGATTTTTCGATTTATTATCAGAGATCTTATGGATAGGAATGTCTGTGATACGGACATTATGTGTCTTGGTTTTTTCCATATAGGCTTACAGTGCCTTAGATGTTTTCAGGGACTCGATGATCCTGGTATGTCGAGGATGTTTGGATATGTTTCCATTATCTTTGTGGACGATGTTGTGATCTATTACGGATCCGAGGTGAGTCACGTACACTACCTTTGCATAGATCTAGAGATGATTCGACGAGAACATCTATATGTGATTATCAGTAGTGCTGGTTTGGATTATCTTTTGTTATGATGTTTGGGACACACGGTCACCAGTAGGAGTGTACCGTGGTTCCACAGGAGATAGAGGTTGTTACCGTTGGGAGCAGCCGAAATCAGTGTAGGAGATCTGCAGTCTTTTGTGACTCGCAGGATATTACAGACCTTTCGTTGAGGGTTTCTTCCGCATAGCTATGCTACTTTCACGCGTGACCATGAAAGGCGTGAAGTTTACTTGGACTGAGGATTGCAAGACCAGCTTCTAGGAGCTGAAGCGGAGACTAGTGTCGGCTTTGATTTTTGGTTTTTACCTTCGGAAGAGGACGAATTTGTCCTCTACACCGACGCGTCTCTTCAGGGTATGGGTGTTGTTCTGAGGTAGCACGGTAGAGCATTCTTATATACTTCTCGATAGTTGAGGGAGCCTGAGAAGAAAATACTCAGTACATGATCTGGAGTTGGCCGCTATTATTTTTGCCCTGAAGATTTGGCGGCAGTACCTGTATGATATTACATTGAGATTCTCACTGACCATCGGAGTCTCAAATATCTGTTCATTCAGAAGGAACTTAATCTTCGACCGAGGACATAGATGGAGTTCCTGAAGGATTATGATTGTACCATTAGCTATCACCGGGGAACAGCTAATGCGGTTGCCGATGCACTTAGCTAGATGTTCAGAGGGACTTTAGCTTGCCACCGAGTTGTGGTCACAGATTTGATTCAGGATTTCTCTGAGTTAGACATTGAGGAGCAGGGACAGACCGAGCAGGGTATTTTTGTTACGATGGTTGCTTAGTCGTCGATCAGGAAGAGAATCCGAGAGACCCAGTTGTTGAGACCTCATGGAGCTCAACGTGAGGCAAAGTGGTCCATATTATCAGCAGAGGATGTCAGAGGCATAAGACTGCCAGAAGTGTTATGCTGACCGGAGTCGGAGACCCTTAGAGTTCTCCATTTGCGACCAGGTATTTCTACGAGTTTCACCCACGAAAGAGGTGAAGAGATTGGCCTCAGAGGTAAGCTAGCTCCGCGATTAATTGGACCTTTCCAGATCTCGGAAAGGATTGGAGCAGTAGCTTATCGGTTGGCACTATTGCCGTCCTTGGCAGGCGTACACGCCGTATTCCACGTATCTACGCTGAGGAGATACGTACCCGATCTGATACTTGTGTTGATAGATAATCTCAGTTCTCCTTTCAGCCTGACGTCACCTATGAGGAGGTTCCGGTATGGATTCTAGACCGGAAAGAACGTCAGTTGTGGAACAAGACTATCCGGCTGGTTAAAGTCGGATGGCAGCATCATTCGGACGAGGAGGCTACTTGGGAGCTCGAGGATACTATCCGAGCTTGATATCCCCATATTTTTACTTGAGGTATGTGATTCAGTTTACCGTTCAGCATTTATACTTCTTGTCTATTGTTAGTACTTGCTGATGGTAGATAACGAAATTTGGGGACCAAATTTTTTATAAGTGGGGGAGAATGTAAAATACCGGAAATAGGCGAATATGAATAAGGGAATTTTCCGAAATTTTTGGAAATTTTTCGAGAATTTTTCGGAGCTCGTGCGGACGAGTTGACGGGGATAAAAACGGGATCCGGAAAAGCCTATTTAGGCGACCCGTTTAAGCGAGGAAATGTTTATATTTACATTTCCTTTTCTTTTATTTCTTTTTATTTTCTTTTTATTCCCGTTTTCTTCCTCGCCGAGACCCCCGCGTGCCGAGCGGTTCCCTTTCTTCTCCTTCTCGTTTCTTCTTCTTCTCTGCCGCCACTCCGACGCGGAGAGGAGCGATCCTCCGGCAGCCACATCTTCTTCCTTCTTCTTTCCCCGTCGCCGACTCCTAGCCCTAACCGGCGCCGACAATTTCTTCTCCACTGCCGCACCGACGTCCTCTCTGATCTCCTCACGGCGCCACCTTTCCTCGGCCGACCAGCGACTTCTCCTCCCTTTCTCTGATCCGACGAGCCACCGTCGACCGCAGTCTTCTTCCTCTTCCTCCCTGTCCAAGCGGCGGCGACGCACGGAGCACCGCCCTTTTTCCATGTGCCCTAGCGCCGGCTCGCCGCCAAGCCTAGCATCTCCACCGACGTCGAGCAGTGCCGGCGACTCACCCCGTGCCCTAGCCGAGCCCTTGCTGTGGAGTTCACAGCCGCCAGCCACTGAGCACCTTCGATTACTGCCATCGTGCCCTAGCCAGCCACCGGCGTCGCACGGAGCAGCGTCGCCTCTCGCTGTGCCGCCTCTCCGCTGTTCTTGATCATTCCTTCTTTGTGGTGAAGTTAGGTCACAGTTGGGGTAAGTTGGATTCTTGGTAAGGAATTTTGTGCTATGTAATTGGGTATCTTGATTTGGTGATGTTCACATCTTATTAATCTGACAGTGGGGAAAAGATTTTCCGTAGGGTTTGCTTTACTGTGGATTTATTCTAATTCCAGCAGCAACTATCTCTTGGCGTTGGATCAGTGATTACAGCTGTGGAATTTAAGGTAAGGTTTAGGGTTTTGATCTTCGTTATAGGTGATTGCTAGGTGTGTTAGCAATACTTGTTAACTTAAGTTTAGAAATAAATCTAAAGGTGTAATTAGGGTTAATGAAGCTAACCCTAGTTGGTCGATGAATTAGAATTTAGTTTGGCTAATAGTTGTATGATAAATTAGCTAAACTAGACATTACGTTTGATGCCACAGGACTTTGACGTGAGACGAGTATCTCGGAGTCAGATTGGACCTTTCTATTTTCGGATGCGGGTACTTTTGACTTTTTGTCTTTGATATGCATAGTAATGAAATTAACATATTGCATCAATTGTGTTTCTTATCTGTTTTGGTTAATCACTACCCAAATCTTGATACATGTTTGATTGATTGATTTGTTTTGCATCCCATGTATACTTTACCTGTCTATACATGCTTATAGGGGTAGTGATGTACCATGCTTCACCATGTTCAGGACCTAGGTTTTTATACCTTCTGTGTACCTTTGATTCGAGATGATTCGTTGACCTAGGGTGCACTTTTCTATATATATGGATTAGGTCAGGATGTTTATATGGTTATTGCCATGCATCATTTGCATGATTGCATGCTGTGCGATAGTCCGCTCCATTATTGTTGAGCACATCGCCAGTTACATGGATCTGCACACACCACCACTCATGGGTTAGTGGTCGATTCAGGCAGAGTGTGTTGCAGCAAGGACTCTGTTAGGCACCGTTGGTCCGCTCATGGGTAGTGTGACACAACGAGTTATCCGGCAGGGATTCCTCCCCGTCATCGTGTACCGGGAGTTGAGAGCATTGCGCTCCCCCATCTATGATTTGGGGTAGGAGGATAGGTGTACTCGGACATCCGTCCACTCGGTCACTCATCGGAGTGACGACAGAGTGCACGGTTGTCACAGCCCTACCCACTCGGCCTCACTTTTGTATGAGATGATCGACTGGCGTCAGGGGTGACCAGGACGCATCATTGGCATCATATGCATGATGCATTTATTGCTTGTGTTTGTGGTTGCTGCATTTATATGCTGCATATTGTTTGGATACCTATGTTTGACATGCATACAGGATCCCTATACCACTCGGACTGTTTGACCTTATACTCAGGACCTGGTTAGTACAGTATTCTCCTATTTACTTCAGATGCATTTTTATCTTTCTTATCAAGAGACTGTACGCATGATTAGTGCTAGGTGTTGTTTCTTTACTTTGCATATCAATTGTACCTGCTGAGTGTTGGACTCACCCCGCCTCCATTGTTGTTACTTTCAGGTTGATGCTGTCAGGAGGAAGTTCCAGTCGCTGGTCCCCACAGCACGTAGTGCTACTCCTCTGCTGGTTTTTGAGTTGTTGTTTTATTTTAGCTTTCCGCTATCAGACTTTGTTTTAGTTTTGTTTTGGACTTTACATATGGATATTGTATGGAATCTTTCCGTTGGATGGACTTTTAGTATGATTTGGATTTACTCTACTACATGCCTGCCTGGACGACAGAAGAGGTGAGTTCGTTGGTTTTGAGCTTTACGAGTGTAGTTGAGTAGGGTGGTTTTCGAGTCAGAGTATTACTGCCTTGTTTGATTATATATAACTGCGTGGATGGTTGTGTGGATTGTGTTTTTATTTATTGTTATTATTCCAGCCGCCTGTGGCTGAGGTATATGAGATGTAGAAAAGTTTCAGATTGTCCGCTGTACAGGGGAGATGCTGCCGAAATTTCTTCGGACAGGGACTCATCTGGGGCGTGACATATATTCCCAGTGTGATTATATGAACTTTGAGGAATGACTCTCAAAATTTATCAAATAAATGCTGATTTGGCTTGGTTCTGGGTCTCTGTTCATATCTTTTTGTTGTGTTTTTTTCCCTTCCTTGGTACTTCTCCTTTTATGTGAACCTTGAGGAGGATGAATGCAAGTTTTGCTTACTGAAAACTTGCTCGAGAACAAGAGTGTGGGAAACCAACCCATGAATTATTAAGTATGAGAATATGGTTGCTTGCAACTCTCGCTGAGGCAAGAGTTTAAAAAGCCTGACCGCAAAGTCGTTGTTAGTGAATAACTCGTGCTGGGGCAAGAGTCTGGAAGGGTGACCGAGAGGTCGTTGGTCGTGAGAGTATGCTCACTTATAACTCGCGTTGGGGCGAGAGTCTGGAAGCATGAGAGCAAGCTCACTTATAACTCACACTGAGGTGAGAGTCTGGAGGCGTGAGAGCAAGCTCACTTATAACTCATGGTGGGGCGAGAGTCTGGAACACCGATCGGGAGATCGTTGGTCGTGAGAGCATGCTCACTTATAACTCACGCTAGGGCGAGAATCTGGAGGCATGAGAGCAAGCTCACTTATAACTCACGCTGAGGCGAGAGTTTGGAGGCGTGAGAGCAAGCTCACTTATAACTCGCACAGGGGCGAGAGTCTGGAGGCGTGAGAGCAAGCTCACTTATAACTCGCACAGGGGCGAGAGTCTAGAGGCGTGAGAGCAAGCTCACTTATAACTTATGTTGAGGCGAGAGTCTGGAGGTGTGAGAGCAAGCTCACTTATAACTCACACTAGGGCGAGGGTCTGGAGGCGTGAGAGCAAGCTTACTTATAACTCGCGCTTGGGCGAGAGTCTGGAACACCGACCATAAGGTTGTTGGTCATGAGAGCATGCTCACTTATAACTCGCGCTGGGCCGAGAGTCTGGAGGCTTGAGAGCAAGCTCACTTATAACTCACACTAGGGCGAGAGTCTGGAGGCATGAGAGCAAACTCACTTATAACTCACGCTGGGGCGAGAGTCTGGAGGCGTGAGAGCAAACTCACTTATAACAAGCTCACTTATAACTCGCGCTGGGGCGAGATTCTGGAACACCGACCGAGAGGTCGTTGGTCATGAGAGCATGCTCACTTATAACTCGCGCTGGGGTGAGAGTCTTGAGGTGTGAGAGCAAGTTCATTTATAACTCGCGCTGGGGCAAGAGTTTGGAATACCGACCGGGAGGTCCTTGTTAGTGAGAGCATGTTCACTTATAACTTGCACTAGGGTGAGAGTCTGGAGGTGTAAGAGCAAGCTCACTTATAACTCGCGCTAAGGCGAGAGTCTGGAGGCGTGAGAGCAAACTCACTTATAACTCACACTGAGACGAGAGTCTGGAGGCGTGAGAGCAAGCTCACTTATAACTCACACTGGGGTGAGAGTCTAGAATTCCGATCGAGAAATGCTACATAGGCCGAACTAGGGGCTGCTCTAGGGACTTGACTTCTCTAGGGACCTGACTAAGATTTGCTCTGGAGACCTGACCAGGAAATGATCTGGAGGTCTGGTCAGGAAGTGTTCTGGAGGCCTGACTAGGAAGTACTCTAGAAGCTACACCAGGAAGTACTCTGGAGGTCTGACTAGAAAGTGATTTGGAGGTCCGGTCAGGAAGTGTTCTGGAGGCCTGACCAGGAGGTGTTCTGGAAGCCTAACCAGGTATCCGACCATGCTTTGATTCTGATGGCAGTGCTTGTCGCTTAGCAAGAGATGGGATAATAGACTTAGCTTAATGTTTCTGCAATCATAGAGTGCGTTACTTAAGGCCCTTAAATTTAAACCTTACTCTGATTTCGAGGAAGTGTAAAGGTGCCGAATTTTGATCGACTTTCCCGCCGCCATCTTCTTTGTTTCTTGAGGCCCCCGCCTAGACTTTTCAGTTTTTGATGCATGGTCTTCATGAAGTAAGGTGCACCCCCTCGCATATCCTTCCTCATGATTTTCCTCTCACTTCTATCATAAATGGCCTTTCATAGGGGGGTGGCGCGTGTCCCATAACCTTAACTCTTCCCAATGTATGACATATGTTTTTTTGCACATTTCCCTAAATCACTCTGGTTTCTTGATCTGATGACTGACATGTGTTGCGCCATCTTGTTTGTCCAGCTCGCCCCTCGATGTTTCCTAAGGGCTTTGATTTATAAATCCTAAAGGTTGTTCACCGTTACTTCTCACCGCTTCATCTTCTTTCAACCTTTCTCTGTTTTTTTGCCTTCGATTGCTCACCTTCTTCTTCGTGTTCCTCCACTGTAAGTATTATTCCTTCTTCACCCGCCCTCCCCATTTCCGTCTATCCAATGGCTAGTAAGAGGGAAACACCATAGTATTCATACTTCCTTTTTGACTTAGATAGAAGCGATCTTCATTCGATCCGTTCCAGTCTGAAACTTTCCGATGCCTACAAGCTCCTTCCTCCAGGTCCTCATGATCATCTGTCCTCCCCTCCCATCGAGTTTGTAACCTTCTTTAAGGATCAACTTCTCGATGGTCTCCGCTTTCCCCTCCATCCGTTTTTCTCCTCTCTGAGTCAGTACTTCAGTATTTCATTATCTCAATTTGCTCCCAACGCTTTCCATGCTATGTGTGGCATGGTGATCTTATGCCTCTTATATCGGATTCCCCTAACTCCTCAGCTTTTCCACCACTTTTATGCCCTTAAGTGCTCAAAGCCGGATGTTTTTATGGTACAATCCTGAATAGGATATAAGTTTTTCATGGGCATGCCCTCCTCCAATGAGGATTGGAAGTGTTGGAACCCCAAGGTGTTTTGATGTGATCAAACAAGTTAAGTTAGGTCTTGTTTGTTTTAACCCTTGTGTCTAAATGTGTAGGAGCTTAGGAGCACAGGAAGTCGAGCGGAAGATGCGGCTAGCGAGAAGGACGACATGGGGTGAGAGCCGACGGGCTCGGTGCGTCCGAGGGATGAGGTGACCCTGGAAGAGTACACCGGTGGACGAGAATAACGTACGCGATGTTCGAGGGACGAGAAATCAGGGAGGAAGGCTGCTCGAGGAGAAGGCTGGAACTTGGGTTCGGGTGAGCCCTATTCCGGATGCCCGAGATCACCCAAGATAGTGGAGCCGGAGCGAAAGACCAAGACCGAGATGAGTTGAACCGAAGTAGAGGTACCTGACCGAGAAAAGTCAACCCTATTGACTTTTCGGGTCCGAGCGCCCGGAACCATTCCAGGTGCCCGGACCTGTTGGATCGCGGTGGCTGGCTAGAAGGGGGGTCGAATAGTCTAAAAATAAAAAAACAAACCCTTCTCGAACTCTTGAACTAACACTTATATAAATTAGCTAAACAAAAAGTAAATCAGAAAAGACGAGACACCAGATTTGACTTGGTTACAACCGGGGAGGTTGTTAATCCAAGGAAAATGATCGTACTAAAAACTCTTTCAGGCAGAGAAGCCTCTTACAACGATGAAGCGCAGAAAATAGAAGCTTAACTACAGAGAAAGCGTACAAGTGTAGAAAGAATGAATTGCTTGAGTTGTTGAAAAGCTTTTGGACCAAGGCTGTATTTATAGCCTTGGTCGGGGCGCCCCGAAGGGATTCCTGGCACCCCCGGGGGGGGGGACTTTATCCCCTAACGCTTAGATCATATTTGACGCGATCTAGTCAAAAAGTCAACTCCTGGCACCCGGAAGGGTTCGCGGCACCCCGAAGGGGTCCGGGCACCCCGGACTGTTCCGGGCGCCCCGGCGGGAAAAGTCAACCCCGTTGACTTTTTCCAGCCCGGGTCTTCTACTCCGGCTCCGTTTGCCTCAGACCGAGTCTTCCGCTTACTTGGGTGATCTCTACCATCTGGAATAGGGCTCACCCGAACCCAACTTCCGGTCTTCTCGAGTAGGCTTCCGCTCCTGCTTCTCGTCCCTCGGAATCGCCGCGTGCTTCCTTCTCGTCCACTAGCGTACTCATCAGCAGTCTTCGTCTCTCGGTGGCACCCCATGCTGACCTTCTCGCTAGCTGCGTCTCTTGCTCCTTGAGCAATCTTCCACTTCGGCTTCTCGTCCCTCGGAACCACTGCACGCTTCCTTCTCGTCCACCGATGTACTATTCCGCAGCGCCTCATCCGTCGGACACACCGGGTGTCGTCCTTCTCGCTAGCTGCGTCTTCCGCTCGACTACCTGTGCTCCTAAGCTCCTACACACTTATACACAAGGTTAAAAATACACAGGACCTAACTTAACTTATTGACCACACCAAAACAATCTTAGGGTTCCAACAATCTCCCCCTTTTTGATGTGAGCAACCCAAGTTAAGTTAGGGTAAATAGACATAAAAAAATAAACTAACTAATTTTGCAATAAAGTGTAAAAAGATAGAAAATTTAAATTATGTTCTACCTCCCACTAAACTTATACTTTTCTTTCTCCTCCTTTGATCACAAAAAAAAGGATTCCGAAAATCTAAGGGTAAATAAATTTTCTAACTTTCTTAACAAAAATTCTAAGTTGAATAAATTCTAAGTTAAAGAATTTGCAACATTTTTCAACAACAATATTCTAAGTTTTAAAGAATTTCTAAGTAAAACTTTAGGTAAGAAAATTTTCTAAGGAAAAACTGAAAAAAAAATTTCTAAGTAAAGGTTTTAAGCAGAAATTTCAGAAAACTTTTAACTTTTATGTAAAAGTTTTACATAAAAAAAAATTTCTAAGTAAAAATTTCTTAAGAAATTTTGCAAAAAATTTTTGAAAATTTTTCTAAGTAAATATTTTAAGTAGAAATTTCTAATTTCAGAAAAAATTTTACTCTAAAAAAAAATTAAAAAAAAATGTTTAAAAAACTTTTCAAAGCATTATTAAATTTTAATCTTAATGCTTTAATTAGAAAGTTAATTAAACATTTTATTTTAATATTTTGACTTCCAGGTCGTGATGAGGCACTAGACCTTCTTAATTATTGGAGCAACGACAACTTCATTAGATAAAGCCTCATAAAGAAATTTTAATGTCTAATTTTTTCGCTGAAAGCTCTAAATTCGATTAAAGATTTAAGTTAAATAAGACTTAGGAACCAATATAGGTTATGACCTACTGGATTAACTAGAAATTTCTTAGGGACATATTTTCTTGAAATATTTCTAATTTGTTCCTGATGATATCTATAATACCAATTTAAATTATTAAAATTTCTAAAATTTGTATTAGATAGGCATGCATGATTTTTCAAGTTATCTACTTGAATTTTCATATTTTCATTTTCTGATTTCAATTTCTCATTTTCTTATTTAACTTTATCTAATTCTTCTAAAGGGCAAGATTTAGCTAATATTATTTTTAAATTCTTAATTTCTTTTTCTAACTTGCAGCAGTCTTTAGTTAGCAACTTAACAAACTTAAAAATTTTATCGGGAGGAAGAGATCGTACCTCACTTACCTTGTCGATCTCGTTGTCCGTGTTTCCCCCTGAACTGCTGCTTTCTTCCGACATAGCTCCCCCTTCATCGATGCTCTCGATGCTCATCTCGGAAGAGCTTGAATCACAGTCATCGTCTTGATGACTTGCCATTAATGCGAGTCCTGAGAATACCTCGACTTCCGACTCAAACGACGTATCGTCCCACGTCTCCTTTAGGACCTTGCGCTTTTGGACAGGCTTCTTACCTTTATCCTTGTCCTTGTTCCTCAGCTTGGGGCAGTTGTCCTTGACGTGCGCTTCTTCGTCGCAGTGGTAGCAGCGGATGATCCTTTTCTTTCTGCCCTGCGAATGGTTAGTAGTTCTAGATTTACAAAGCTTTTTAAACCGTCTTACCATCATTATCATTTCCTTGTCGTCGAGAGAAGATTCCGACTCAGGTTCGTCTCTCGATGCTTTAAGGGCGACGTTGTTCTTGGGCTCCTTCGTACCTGCACATCTTGATTCGTGCACTTCAAATGTTGAGAAAAATTCTTCTAGTGTAATTTTTTCTAAATCTTTCAAAATGTAAAAGACATCTACTGGTGATGCCCATTTTGAATTTCTCAGAAAAGAATTTAAAGCGTACCTTAGTGAATCTCGGTTACTTACCTTTTCTCCGAGATTTGACAGTCTGGTGATGATCTCCTTGATTCTCGAGTGCAGATGCGCAACTGTCTCATCTTCCCCAAGTCGCAGGCTGGTGAGCTGATTGCGAAGTAGATCTCGTCTAGCGAGCTTGACTTCGGACGTTCCTTCATGCAGCTCAAGGAACTCTCCCAAAGTTCCTTTACCGAGTCATAGTTCCCGATCCAGTTGACTTCTTGTAGCGGAAGAACGCTTAGCAGATGGTATTCTGCTTTGCCGTTCACCACGTAGTCGGCCTGTTCCTTTTTCGTCCATTGATATTTTCTTTGCCCTCTAGAGCTACAAAGCCAAATTCTATTATTAAAATTAATTCAAAATCAGTTGTAAACAATACCTGTATTCTCTTTTTCCAGGTAGCCAAATCCCCTTCGAATTTCGACGGGTAGATGCTTGGTCCAGCCATTATCTTTGATTCGATTGGTGGTTAGTCCTCCTGAAGTGCCTCGGCTCTGATACCACTTGTTGGATCGCGGCGGCCGGCTAGAAGGGGGGTTGAATAGCTTGAAAATAAAAAACAAACCCTTCTCGAACTCTTAAACTAACACTTAGATAAATTAACTAAACAGAAAGTAAATCAGAAAAGACAAGGCACCAGATTTAACTTGGTTACAACCGGGGAGGTTGTTAATCCAAGGAAAATGATCGTACTAAAAACTCCTTCAGGTGGAGAAGCCTCTTACAATGATGATGCACAGAAAACAGAAGCTTAACTATAGAGAAAGCGTACAAGTGTAGAAAAAATGAATTGCTTGAGTTGTTGAAAAGCTTCTGGACCAAGGCTGTATTTATAGCCTTGGTCGGGGCGCCCAGAAGGGATTCCAGGCACCCTGGGGGAATAAAACTTTATCCCCCAATGTTCAGATCGTGTTTGATGTGATATGGTAAAAAAGTCAACTCCGGACGCACGGAAGGATTCCAGGCGCCTCGACTTGGAAAGTCAACTCCGTTGACTTTTCCAGCCCGGGTCTTCTGCTCCGGCTCCGTTTGTCTCAGACCGAGTCTTCCGCTCGCTTGGGTGATCTCTGCCATCCGGAATAGGGCTCACCCAAACCCAACTTCCGGTCTTCTCGAGCAGGCATCCGCTCCGGCTTCTCATCCCTCAGAATCGTCACGTGCTTCCTTCTCGTCCGCCAGCGTACTCATCCGCAGTCTTCGTCCCTCGGTCGCACCCCGTGCCAACCTTCTCGATAGCTGCGTCTCTTGCTCCTCGAGCAGTCTTCCGCTCCGGCTTCTCATCCCTCGGAGCCACCACACGCTTCCTTCTCGTCCGCTGGTGTAATCTTCCGCAGCGCCTCGTCCCTCAGACGCACCGCGTGCCATCCTTCTCGCTAGTTGTGTCTTCCGCTCGACTATTTGTGCTCCTAAGCTTCTGCACACTTAGACACATGGTTAAAAACACACAGGACCTAACTTAACTTGTTGATCACACCAAAACAACCGTGGGGTTCCAACAATCTCCCCCTTTTTGATGTGAGCAACACAAGTTAAGTTAGGGTAAATAGGCATAAAAAAAATAAACTAACTAATTTTGCAATAAAGTGCAAAAAGATTGAAAATTTAAATTATGGTCTACCTCCTCCTAAACTTATACTTTTCTTTCTCCCCCTTTGATCACAAAAAAATGGGGTTCCGAAAAAAATCTAAGGGTAAAAATTTTTTCTAACTTTCTTAACAAAAATTCTAAGTTGAATAAATTCTAAGTTAAAGAATTTGCAACAATTTTCAGCAACAATATTCTAAATTTAAAGAATTTCTAAGTAAAACTTTAGGTAAGAAAATTTTCTAAGGAAAAACTCTAAAAAAAATTTCTAAGTAAAGGTTTTAAGCAAAAATTTTAGAAAGACTTTTAACTTTTATGTAAAAATTTTACGCAAAAAAATTCTTACATAAGAAATTTTGCAAAAAATTTTTGAAAAATTTTCTGAGTAAATATTTTAAGCAGAAATTTCTAATTTTAGAGAAATTTTTACGCTAAAAAAATTTAAAAAAAATATTTAAAAAACTTTTCAAAGCATTATTAAATTTTAATCTTAATGCTTTTATCAGAAAGTTAATTAAACATTTTATTTCAATATTTTGGCTTCCAGGTCGTGGCAAGGCACTAGGCCTTCTTGGTTATTGGAGCAACAACCACTTCCTTAGACAAAGCCTCATAGAGAAATTTTAATGTCTAATTTTCTCATTGAAAGCTCTAAATTCAATTAAAGATTTAAGTTAAACAAGATTTAGGAACCCAATATAGGTTCCAGTCTACTGGATTAACTAGGAATTTCTTAGGGACATATTTTCTTGAAATATTCCTAATTTGTCCCTGGTGATATCAATAATACCAATTTAAATTATTAAATTTTCTAAAATTTGTATTAAATAGGCATGCACAATTTTTCAAGTTATCTACTTGAATTTTTATATTTTCATTTTCTGATTTCAATTTCTCATTTTCTTATTTAACTTTATCTAATTCTTCTAAAGGGAAAGATTTAGCTAATATTATTTTTAAATTCTTAATTTCTTTTTCTAACTTACAACAATCTTTAGTTAGCAACTTAACAAACTTAAAAATTTTATCGGGAGGAAGAGATCGTACCTCACTTACCTTGTCGATCTCGTTGTCCGTGTCTCCCCCTGAACTGCTGCTTTCTTCCGACGTAGCTCCCCCCTCATCGATGCTCTCGATGCTCATCTCGGAAGAGCTTGAATCGCAGTCGTCGTCTTGATGACTCGCCATTAATGTGAGTCCGGAGAATGCCTCAACTTTCGATTCGGATGATGTATCGTCCCACGTCGCCTTTAGGACCATGTGCTTTTGGACAGGCTTCTTACCTTTATCCTTGTCCTTGCTCCTCAACTTGGGGCAATTGTCCTTGACGTGCCCTTCTTCGTCGTTGTGGTAGCAGCGGATGATCCTTTTCTTTCTGCCCTACGGATGGTGTAGTTCTAGATTTACAAAGCCTTTTAAACTGTCTTACCATCATTATCATTTCCTCGTTGTCAAGAGAAGATTCCGACTCAGGTTCGTCTCTCGATGCTTTGAGGGTGACGTTGTTCTTGGGCTCCTTCGTTCCTGCACATCTTGCTTCGTGCACTTCAAATGTCGAGAAAAATTCTTCTAGTGTAATTTTTTTTAAATCTTTTGAAATGTAAAAGGCATCTACTAGTGATGCCCATTTTGAATTTCTCAGAAAAGAATTTAAAGCATACCTTAGCGAATCTCGGTTACTTACCTTTTCTCCTAGATTCGACAGTCCGGTGATGATCTTCTTGATTCTCGAGTGCAGATGCGCAACTGTCTCGTCTTCCCCAAGTCGCAGGCTGGTGAGCTGATTGCGAAGTAGATCCCGTCTAGCGAGCTTGGCTTCAGACGCTCCTTCATGAAGCTCAAGGAACTTCTCCCAAAGTTCCTTTGCCGAGTCATAGTTCCCGATCCGGTTGACTTCTTGTGGCGGAAGAACGCTTAGCAGATGGTATTATGCTTTGTCGTTCGCGACGTAGTCGGCCTGTTCCTTTTTCATCCATTGCTATTTTTCTTTACCCTCTGGAGCTACAAAGCCAAATTCCATTATTAAAATTAATTCAAAATCAGTTGTAAAGAATACCTGCATTCACTTTTTCCAGGTAGCGAAATCCCCTTCGAATTTCGACGGGTAGATGCTTGGTTCGGCCATTATCTTTGCTTCGATTGGCGGTTAGTCCTCCTAAAGCGCCTCGGCTCTGATACCACTTGTTGGTTCGTGGTGGCCGACTAGAAGGGGGGTTGAATAGTCTGAAAATAAAAAAACAAACCCTTCTCAAACTCTTAAACTAACACTTGCATAAATTAGCTAAACAGAAAGTAAATCAGAAAAGACGAGGCACCATATTTAACTTGGTTATAATCGGGGAGGTTGTTAATCCATGAAAAATGATCGTACTAAAAACTCTTACAATGATGAAGCGCAGATAACAGAAGCTTAACAAAAAAATGGTTGACTTTTCTTTCTCCGGTTGACTTTTCTTTCTCCCCCTTTGATAAAAAAAAATGGGGTTCCGAAAAAAAATCTAAAGGTAAAAAAATTTTCTATCTTTCTTAACAAAAATTCTAAGTTGAATAAATTCTAAGTTAAAGAATTTGCAACAATTTTCAGCAAAAACTTTTAACTTTTATGTAAAAGTTTTAAGCAAAAAAATTTCTAAGTAAAAAATTCTTAATTAAGAAATTTTAGAAAAAATTTCTGAATAAATATTTTATGCAGAAATTTCTAATTTCAGAAAAAATTTTACGCTAAAAATAAATTTAAAACAAATGTTTAAAAAACTTTTCAAAGCATTATTAAATTTTAATCTTAATGTTTTTATCAGAAAGTTAATTAAACATTTTATTTCAATATTTTGGCTTCCAGGTCGTAACGAGGCACTAGACCTTCTTGGTTATTGGAGCAACATCCACTTCCTTAGACAAAGCCTCATAAAGAAATTTTAATGCATAATTTTCTCACTGAAAGCTCTAAATTCGATTAAAAATTTAAGTTAAATTAGATCTAGGAACCCAATATAGGTTCCGACCGACTAGATTAACTAGGAATTTCTTAAGGACATATTTTTTTGAAATATTCCTAATTTATCCCTGGTGATATCTATAATATCAATTTAAATTATTAAATTTTCTAATATTTGTATTAGATAGGCATGCATGATTTTTCAAGTTATCTACTTGAATTTTCATATTTTCATTTTCTGATTTCAATTTCTCATTTTCTAATTTAACTTTATCTAATTCTTCTAAAGGGCAAGATTTAGCTAATATTATTTTTAAATTCTTAATTTCTTTTTCTAACTTGCAGCAGTCTTTAGTTAGCAACTTAACATACTTAAAAATTTTATCGGGAGGAAGAGATCGTACCTCACTTACCTTGTCGATCTCGTTGTCCGTGTCTCCTCCTGAACTACTGCTTTCTTCCGACATAGCTCCCCCTTCATCGATGCTCTCGATGCTTATCTTGGAAGAACTTGAATCACAGTCGTCGTCTTGATGATTGGCCATTAATGTGAGTTCGTAGAACGCCTCGACTTCCGATTCGGACGACGTATCATCCCACGTTGCCTTTAGGACCTTGCACTTTTAGACATGCTTCTTACCTTTATCCTTGTCCTTGTTCCTCTATTTGGGGCAATTGTCCTTAACATGCCCTTCTTCATCACAGTGGTAGCAGTAGATGATCCTTTTCTTTCTGCCCTGCGGATGGTTAGTAGTTCTAGATTTACAAAGCTTTTTAAACCGTCTTACCATCATTATCATTTCCTCGTCGTCGATTGAAGATTTCGACTCAGGTTCATCTCTCAATGATTTGAGGGCGACGTTGTTCTTGGGCTCCTTCATACCTGCACATCTTGATTCGTGCAGTTCAAATGTCAAGAAAAATTCTTCTAGTGTAATTTTTTTCTAAATCTTTCGAAATGTAAAAGGCATCTACTGGTGATGCCCATTTTGAATTTCTCGGAAAAGAATTTAAAGCCTGCCTTAGCGAATCTCGGTTACTTACCTTTTCTCCGAGATTCAACAGTTCTGTGATGATCTCCTTGATTCTCGAGTGCAGATGCACAACTGTCTCATCTTCCCCAAGTCGCAGGCTGGTGAGCTGATTGCGAATTAGATTTCGTCTAGCGAGCTTAGCTTCGGACGTTCCTTCATGCAGCTCAAGGAACTTCTCCCAAATTTTCTTTGCCGAGTCGTAGTTCCCGATCCGGTTGATTTCTTGTGGCGGAAGAACGCTTAGTAGATGGTATTCTGCTTTGCCGTTCGCCACGTAGTCGGTCTGTTCCTTTTTCGTCCATTGCTATTTTTCTTTGCCCGCTGGAGCTACAAAGACAAATTCCATTATTAAAATTAATTCCAAATCAGTTGTAAAGAATACCTGCATTCTCTTTTTCTAGGTAGAGAAATCCACTTCGAATTTCGATGGGTAGATGCTTGGTCTGGCCATTATCTTTGCTTCGATTGATAGTTAGTCCTCCTGAAGCGCGTCAGCTCTGATACCACTTGTTGGATCATGGCGGTCGACTAGAAGGGGTTGAATAGCCTGAAAATAATAAACAAACCCTTCTCGAACTCTTAAACTAACACTTGCATAAATTAGCTAAACAGAAAGTAAATTTGAAAAGACAAGGCACCAGATTTGACTTGGTTACAATCGGGGAGGTTGTTAATTCAAGGAAAATGATCGTACTAAAAACTCCTTCAAGCGGAGAAGCCTCTTACAATGATGAAGCGCAGAAAACAGAAGCTTAACTATAGAGAAAGCGTACAAGTGTAGAAAGAATGAATTGCTTGAGTTGTTGAAAAGCTTCTGGACCAAGGCTGTATTTATATAGCCTTGGTCGGGGCACCCCGAAGGGATTCTGGGCTCCCTGGGGGGGATAAAACTTTATTCCCTTACGTTCAGATCACGTTTGACGCGATCTGGTCAAAAATTCAACTCTGGGCGCCCGAAAGGGTTCCGGGCGCTCCGGACTGTTCCGGGCGCCCCGAACAGTTTCGGGCGCCCCAGCTGGAAAAGTCAACCCTATTGAATTTTTCCAGCCCGGGTCTTCTTCTCTGGCTTTGTTTGCCTCAGACCGAGTTTTCCACTCGTTTGGGTGATCTTTACCATCTGGAATAGGGCTCTCCTGAACCCAACTTCCGGTCTTCTCGAGCAGGCTTCCACTCCAGCTTCTCGTCCCTTGGAATCGCCGCGTGCTTTCTTCTCGTCCCCCATCGTACTCATCTGCTGTCTTTGTCCCTCGGTCACACCCTATGCCGACCTTCTCGCTAGCTGCATCTCTTGCTCCTCAAGCAGTCTTCCGCTTCGGCTTCTCGTCCCTCAGAACCACCTCACACTTCCTTCTCGTCCGCCAGTGTACTCTTCCGCAGTACCTCGTGTTGGGTTTTTTGGGCCGCAAAAACCGCTTTTGCATTGCGGAAACCCCGAAACCCATGCCACGGATCCGTGCAAAGTTTATAAAATTTTGTAAAATTTTTT